>NC_142796.1:40240067-40301944 GCF_049724085.1 Artemia sp. Qi Xiang Cuo
GAAGGGGGAAATTAAGTTTTGAGGGAGGTGTAAAAATGCTACTTATTTAATAACCCGGTAAACATACGACTAGAAATGCTTCAGGAGAAATAGACTATTGCTTCTTTCTGAACTAATCAATATTCAAGGTGATAGTATTCCGATACAATAAGTCAAGCATAATAGAATTGATGCTCCTAGTGGAATCTCGTAAAACCTTTGTTGTGCTCTAAATTGTCATAGTTACATTCTCTTAATTTTTCAAAGTTCATTTTGAATTTCTTTCGTTGAAATACAAGAGTTGGAATATTTCAGTAGTGACTTGTTGTGCTTTACCTTGTCACAGTTACATCCTTTGATCTTTCGTTGAAATGCAAGAGTTGGAATATTTCATTAGTGACTTGTTGTGCTTTACCTTGTCACAATTACCATCTCTTGATTTTTCGAAGTTCATTTTGAATTTCTGTCGTGAATTGCAAGAGTTGGAATATTTCAGTAGTGTTTTGTTGTGCTCTACCTTGTCACAGTTACATTCTATTGATTTTCATAGTTCATTTTGAATTTCTTTCATTTAAATGCAAGAGTTGGAATATTTCAGTAGTGTTTTGTTATGTTATACCTTGTCACAGTTACATTCTCTTAATTTTTCAAAGTTAATTTTGAATTTCTTTCGTGAAATGCAAGAATTGGAATATTTCAGTAGTGTCTTGTCATGGTTCACCTTGTCACAGCTATATTTTCTTAATTTTCGATGTTCATTTTTAATTACTGACGTAAAATGCAAGAGTTGAAATATTTTATTAGTGACTTGTTGTGCTTTACCTTGTCACAGTTACATTCTCTTGATTTTTCGAAGTTCATTTTGAATTTCTGTCGTAAAATGCAAGAGTTGGAATATTTTGGTAGTGACTTGTTGTGCTTTACCTTGTCACAGTTACATTCTCTTGATTTTTCGAAGTTCATTTTGAATTTCTGTCGTAAAATAAAAGAGTTGGAATATTTCAGTAGTGTTTTGTTGTGCTTTTACCTTGTCACAGTTACATTCTGTTGATTTTCATAGTTCATTTTGAATTTCTTTCATTGAAATGCAAGAGTTGGAATATTTCAGTAGTGTTTTGTTGTGCTTTACCTTGTCAAAGTTACATTCTCTTAATTTTTCAAAGTTCATTTTGAATTTCTTTCGCGAAGTGAAAGAATTGGAATATTTCAGTAGTATCTTGTCGCGGTTTACCTTGTGACAGCTACATTCTCATGATTTTTCAAAGTTCATTTTGGATTTCTTTCGTTGAAATGCAAGAGTTGGAATATTTCAGTAGTGACATGCTGTGCTTTACCTTGTCACAGTTACATTCTCTTAATTTTTCAAAGTTCATTTTGAATTTCTGTCGTGAAATGCAAGAGTTGGAATATTTCAGTTGTGTGTTGTTGTGCTTTACATTGTTACAGTTACATTCTCTTGATTTTTCGAAGTTCATTTTGAATTTCTGTCGTAAAATGCAAGAGTTGGAATATTTCAGTAGTGACTTGTTGCGCTTTACCTTGTCACAGTTACATTCTCTTGATTTTTCGAAGTTCATTTTGAATTTCTGTCGTAAAATGCAAGAGTTGGAATATTTCAGTGGTGTTTTGTTGTGCTTTCACCTTGTCACAGTTACATTCTGTTGATTTTCATAGTTCATTTTGAATTTCCTTCATTGAAATGCAAGAGTTGGAATATTTCAGTAGTGTTTTGTTGTGCTTTACCTTGTCACAGTTACATTCTCTTAATTTTTCAAAGTTCATTTTGAATTTCTTTCGTTGAAATACAAGAGTTGGAATATTTCTGTAGTGACTTGTTGTGCTTTACCTTGTCACAGTTACATTCTCTTGATTTTTCGAAGTTCATTTTGAATTTCTGTCGTGAAATGCAAGAGTTGGAATATTTCAGTAGTGTTTTGTTGTGCTTTACCTTGTCACAGTTACATTCTGAGCTAGGTAATAAACTATTTCTGTAAAATCTGAGCTAATAAGGGTTTTTGGCCGTAAACTCTAGTTTTTTGTAAAAAAATTAGTGACATGTTGAAACTGATAAAAGATGTTAAATTTCTGTTTTGTGTATCCGAGAGGTGAATTCAAGAAAGAGTTTGTTATTTACTTACCTACTTAATTACTTACTTACCTACTTACTTAAAAACTTTTCATAATGGCATAATAACATATCCAACAACGGATGCTGATAAAGAATTTATTCATTCTGATAGCTAGATTTTGTCAATGTTATCCCATGTGTCTGACAATAGCTGTATGCAAAATCCTTTTCTTACATCTCCGATGTTTTAATAGACATTCTAAACGTTTGATATGCTAGCTTACTCTAAAAATAATAAACACATAACAAGGTAATGCATAATATATTTTTAATGAGATAATGCTGTGTAGAATATTAATAGAAAATATATTATGATACATTATTAATATCAATGATTAACTTTGGACATTTTAAATCTGTTCCATAAAATAGTTCACCATGTTCTCTCTTGATATTGTAGCTATTGTCTTCTCTTAGTTCATAATCAGTAGATTAATCACTATTCCATTTAGTCATACACAATTTTTACTGGTGTCTCATCAACAGGCTCAATATGCTTTTCGTCTTTGGTATTATTTGGTTCATTGACTGTTTGATCAATGGCAGTCACGTTTGCTGGTGCTTTGTTTTTCATCGATTCATCTTTATATTCCATAGTGATATTTTCTGACAATGCCCTTTTTAATTTTCTGGCAATTTCACTGTCTATTATCACATTATTTTTACATAGGTAATAGTTTCAGCATGTAGACAAGATATGGTTTACGATATTAGTAGAAGAGTAGGCCTTTGTTTTTTAACCTTCCGTTGAATGCTAATACCCGAAAGCTAACGATTGGATGTATGAGTAGGTAATGTGTTACCTGCAACAGTAGCAAGGAGTTGTCCCCTATCATCAACGATTATTTTTATATTGGTATTCTCTTTGAGTGCAATCATCTCTGGAGATCTCAATCTCGCATAACCACCAACATAAGAGTTGAATTTTTTCGCTACTCCAAAGAAATTTAATTCCTTACTATCATGACAATGCATGCATACATTTCCAATAGTGCTACCACTTGTACTTGTTTCATAGTTTAAATACTTCTCCTTGTCGGCATTCAATGCTACAATAACCTTGTTATGTGAACACACTTTATTAAAATGCTCCATCTTCACTTTATTTTAAAGATATGACTTATGTGTTTAACGTTCCACTGCGTAAAAAATACTAATTTAATACATGCAATAGACTATGTAGTGTTAATAACCAGATCATAGAATACCAATGGCAAAGCCACATCGTATCTCTGACCAATAATAGAGTACAATTGTTAGAGCCGTAGGCATATTTTGTCATTTTAAGATACGTACAAAAAAAAGATAAAAAATAAATAAAGTTGAATAATTTCGAAGTTTTAAAAAAAATATATATTTGTAAGTAAGTGACAAGCTCTTTATTGATTTCACCTCTTGAATATACAGTACAGATACTTCATTCAAGAAACGTGATTAAACATGTTTTGAAACTAAGCTCTTTTCCTTGGCACCTTTCCAAACGAGCGGGGGTTCCCCACTGGTTCCTACACATTGCAAAAAAGTGAGCAGTACGAAAACTCCAAGTTTTCAACCAGACTGGTTTTTTAGACAACACCCATTTTAGGGACCAATCAGAGACAGCGGAGGTTGCTCAATATACAATAACTTGATTGATGATTGGTTACACACCGCGACGGTGCATACATAGTGAGAGAGACATGCAAAGTCGACATAGCTTTATTTCATTTTTTTAAGGTTAATTTAGACGAGGTTACGTGCGCGCACGTAACCTCGTCTAAATTAACCTTAAAAAATGAAATAAAGCTATGTCGACTTTGCATGTCTCTCTCACTATGTATGCGCCGTCGCGGTGTGTAACCAATCATCAATCAAGTTATTGTATATTGAGCAACCTCCGCTGTCTCTAATTGGTCCCTAAAAATGGGTGTTGTCTAAAAAACCAGTCTGGTTGAAAACGTGGAGTTTTCGTACTGCTCAATTTTTTGCAATGTGTAGGAACCACTGGGGAACCCCCGCTCGTTTGGAAAGGTGCCAAGGAAAGGCTAGTTTCAAAACATGTTTAATCACGTTTCTTGAATGAAGTATCTGTACTGTATATTCATGAGGTGAAATCAATAAAGAGCTTGTCACTTACTTACAAATATATTTTTTTTTTAACTTCGAAATTATTCAACTTTATTTATTTTTTATCTTTTTTTTGTACGTATCTTAAAATGACAAAATATGCCTAAGGCTCTAACAATTGTACTCTATTATTAGTCAAAAATACGATGTGGCTTTACCATTGGTATTCTATGATCCGGTTACTGACACAACCTAGTCTATTGCATGTATTACAGCAGTAGTTTTTACGCAGTGGAAAGATAAAAAAATCAGTTATATCTTTAAAAAAAAAGTGAAGATTGAGCATTTTAATAAAGTGTGTTCACATAACATGGTTATTGTAGCATTGAATGCCGACAAGGAGAAGTATTTAAACTATGAAACAAGTACAAGTGGTAGCACTATTGGAAATGTATGCATGCATTGTCATGACAGTAAGGAATTAAATTTCTTCGGAATAGCGAAAAAATTCAACTCTTATGTTGGTGGTTATGCGAGATATAGATCTCCAGAGATGATTGCACTCAAAGAGAATGCCAACATAAAAATAATCGTTGATGATAGATGACAACTCCTTGCTACTGTTGCAGGTAACACATTACCTACTGATACATCCAATCGTCAGCTTTCGGGTATTGGCATTCAACGAAAGGTCAATAAAAGTAAGGCCTACTCTTCTACTAATATCGTAAAACATATCTTGTCTATGTGCCAAAACTGTTACCTTTGTAAAAATAAGGTGAAAATAGACAGTGAAGTTGCCAGAATAATAAAAAGGGCATTTTCAAAAAATATCAATATGGAATATAAAGATGAATCGATGAAAAACAAATCACCAGCAAACGTTACTGCCATTGATCAAACAATCAATGACCAAAGACGAAAAGCATATTGAGCCTGTTGATGAGACACCAGTAAAAATTGTGTATGACTCTAAATGGAATAGTGATTATTCTACTGATTACAAACTAAGAGAAGACAATAGCTACAATATCAAGAGAGAACATGGTGAACTATTTTATGGAACAGATTCAAAATGTCCAAAGTTAATCATTGATATTAATAATGTATCATAATATATTTTCTATTAATATTCTACATAGCATTATCTCATTAAAAATATATTATGCATTACCTTGTTATGTGTTCATTATTTTTAGAGCAAACTAGCATATCAAACGTTTAGAATGTCTATTAAAACATCGGAGATGTAAGAAAAGGAATTTGCATACAGCTATTGTCAGACACATGGGATAACATTGACAAAATCTAGCTATCAGAATGAATAAATTCTTTATCAGCAACCGTTGTTGAATATGCTATTATATCATTATGAAATTTTTTTAAGTAAGTAGGTAAGTAAGTAGTTATGTAGGTAGATAAGTAACAAACTCTTTCTTGAATTCACCTCTCGGATACACAATACAGAAATTTAACATCTTTTATCAGTTACAACATGTCACTAATTTTCTAACAAAAAACTAGAGTTTACGGCCAAAAACCCTTATTAGCTCAGATTTTACAGAAATAGTTTATTACCTAGCTCAGAATGTAACTTTGACAAGGTTAAGTACAACAAAACACTACCGAAATATTCCAACGCTTGCATTTCACGACAGAAATTCAAAATGAACTTCTAAAAATCAAGCGAATGTAACTGTGACAAGGTAAAGCATAACAAGTCACTACTGAAATATTCCAACTCTTGCATTTCAACGAAAAAAATCCAAAATGAACTTTGAAAAATCATGAGAATGTAGCTGTGACAAGGTAAACCACGACAAGACACTACTGAAATATTCCAATTCTTGCACTTCGCGAAAGAAATTCAAAATGAACTTTGAAAAATTAAGAGAATGTAACTGTGACAAGGTAAAGCACAACAAAACACTACTGAAATATTCCAATTCTTGCACCTCGCGAAAGAAATTCAAAATGAACTTTGAAAAATTAAGAGAATAAAACTGTGACAAGGGAAAGCACAACAAAACACTACTGAAATATTCCAACTCTTGCATTTCAATGAAAGAAATTCAAATTGAACTATGAAAATCAACAGAATGTAACTGTGACAAGCTAAAAGCACAACAAAACACCACTGAAATATTCCAACTCTTGCATTTTACGACAGAAATTCAAAATGAACTTCGAAAAATCAAGAGAATGTAACTGTGACAAGGTAAAGCGCTAGAAGTCACTACTGAAATATTCCAACTCTTGCATTTTACGAGAGAAATTCAAAATGAACTCCGAAAAATCAAGAGAATGTAACTGTGACAAGGTAAAGCACAACAAGTCACTACTGAAATACTCCAACTCTTGCATTTCAACGAAAGAAATCCAAAATGAACTTTGAAAAATCATGAGAATGTAGCTGTGACAAGGTAAACCACAACAAGACACTACTGAAATATTCCAATTCTTGCACTTCGCAAAAGAAATTCAAAATTAACTTTGAATAATTAAGAGAATGTAACTGTGACAAGGTAAAGCACAACAAAACACTACTGAAATATTCCAATTCTTGGACTTCACAAAAGAAATTCAAAATGAACTTTAAAAAATTAAGAAAATGTAACTGTGACAATGTAAAGCACAACAAAACAGTACTGAAATATTCCAACTCTTGCATTCCAATGAAAGAAATTCAAAATGAACTATGAAATTCAACAGAATGTAACTGTGACAATGTAAAAGCACAACAAAACACTACTGAAATATTCCAACTCTTGCATTTTACGACAGAAATTCAAAATGAACTTCGAAAAATCAAGAGAATGTAACTGTGACAAGGTAAAGCACAACAAGTCACTACCGAAATATTCCAACTCTTGCATTTTACGACAGAAATTCAAAATGAACTTCGAAAAATCAAGAGAATGTAACTGTGACAAGGGAAAGCACAACAAGTCACTACTGAAATATTCCAACTCTTGCATTTCACGACAGAAATTTAAAATGAACTTTGAAAATCATGAGAATGTAGCTGTGACAAGGTAAACCACGACAAGACACTACTGAAATATTCCAATTCTTGCACTTCGCGAAAGAAATTCAAAATGAACTTTGAAAAATTAAGAGAATGTAACTGTGACAAGGTAAAGCACAACATAGCACTACTGAAATATTCCAATTCTTGCATTTCGCGAAAGAAATTCAAAATGAACTTTGAAAAATTAAGAGAATGTAACTTTGACAAGGTAAAGCGCAATAATACACTACTGAAATATTCCAACTCTTGCATTTCAATGAAATAAATTCAAAATGAACTATGAAAATCAAGAGAATGTAACTGTGACAAGGTAAAAGCACAACAAAACACTACTGAAATATTCCAACTCTTGCATTTTACGACAGAAATTCAAAATAAACTTCGAAAAAATCAAGAGAATGTAACTGTGACAAGGTAAAGCACAACAAGTCGCTACCGAAATATTCCAACTCTTGCATTTTACGACAGAAATTCAAAATGAACTTCGAAAAATCAAGAGAATGTAACTGTGACAAGGTAAAGCACAACAAGTCACTACTGAAATATTCCAACTCTTGTATTTCAACGAAAGAAATTCAAAATGAACTTTGAAAAATTAAGAGAATGTAACTATGACAAAGTAAAGCACAACAAAGGTTTTACGAGCTTCCACTAGGAGCATCAATTCTATTATACTTGACTTATTGTATCGGAATACTATCCCTTGAATATTGATTAGTTCAGAAAGAAGCAATAGTCTATTTCTCCTCAAGCATTTCTAGTCGTATGTTTACCGGGATATTAAATAAGTACCATTTTTACACCCCCCTCAAAACTTAATTTCCCCCTTTTTAGCATTATTTTCACTAAATACTTGCCCCCACCCACTCCCCAGACAGTTCAGAAAGAAGCAATAGTCTATTTCTCCTGAAGCATTTCAAGTCAAATGTTTACAGGGGTATTAAATAAGTAGCATTTTTACACCTCCCTCAAAACTTAATTTCCCCCTTCCTAGCTTTATTTTAACTGAATACTTGCCCCCAGCCCCCTCACTTCATATAAAGTAGTCAAAATAGAGCTTAGCCAAATCTAAATTTAATCATTTTTTATGTTATTAATTACACTGAAAAAAAATTGAACACCTAAAAAGCCACGATAATTATTCGCTAGTTTGATGTGGCATAGACAATGCAATGTTGTGAATAATAGCAATACAGTAAAAATTTAAAAAAAATATTTGTCAAAGAATATTGATTAGTTCAGAAAGAAGCAATAGTCTATTTCTCCTGAAGCATTTCTAGTCGTATGTTTACCGGGGTATTAAATAGGTATTATTTTTACACCCCCCTCAAAACATAATTTCCCCCTTTTTAGCATTATTTTCACTAAATACTTGCCCCCGCCCCCTCCCCCGACAGTTCAGAAAGAAGCAATAGTCTATTTCTCCTGAAGCATTTAAAGTCAAATGTTTACCAGGGTATTAAATATGTAGCATTTTTACACCTCCCTCAAAACTTAATTTCCCCCTTCCTAGCTTTATTTTAACTGAATACTTGCTCTCACCCCCCTCACTTCATATAAATTAGTCAAAATAGAGCTTAGCCAAATCTAAATTTCATAGCACGGGGAGAGGGAATTCATGACGTACATTCATTGTGCAATTCTTATCAAAAACAAAAACCTTGCCAACTTTTAGAATGTGTTACCTCCAAAATTGACTCCCCCGCCCCCTCTCCTACCCTCCCCTCCCCCTCAGAAATGGCTGAACGAAGGGAACGTTAGATCCTATTTTAAATTGGCAATACTTTTCAAACGTTACTTGTGTATTATACAGACCACATCGGAGAGGTAAAGCTAGGTCAGGTCACAATGTCATTCTTTATTATTTATATCCTCATGAAGGACATTCAGAGCAGAGTTACGCAAATGGAATACCTTTTTTGCAAATTGAGTTAGTTTTATGCGAATGATAAAAGTTTTGGCAAATCAAGATAGCCTTATGCAAATGAAATATCATTGATACCACTAATAATAAATGCAATACTGAACGAGTTATCAGATACCTATAACTTACAGGTTATTTACACGTTTGACCAGTTTTGATTGGAATTTGTATTTTTTTTGCCAGAAGAAAGATCATGGATACGTGTTTTTTTTTTTTAACTGGTATTTTTTAAAGGAAGCCCATAATACTTTGAACACATTATGCCAAGGAAATTTCTTTAGTTTGGGAAAAAATGGGTGTTACCTCTTTCATCTTTTTTTATGTTATTAATTACACTGAAAAAAAAATTGAACACCTAAAAAGCCACAATAATTATTCGCTAGTTTGATGTGGCATAGACAATGCAATGTTTTGAATAATAGCAATACAGTAAAAATTAAAAAAAATATTTGTCAAGGAATATTGATTAGTTCAGAAAGAAGCAATAGTCTATTTCTACTTAAGCATTTCTAGTAGTTTGTTTACCGTGATATTAAATAAGTACCATTTTTACCCCCCCCTCAAAACTTAATTTCCCCCTTTTTAGCATTATATTCACTAAATACTTGCCCCCACCCACTCCCCAGACAGTTCAGAAAGAAGCAATAGTCTATTTCCCCTGAAGCCTTTCAAGTCAAATGTTTACCAGGGTATTAAATAAGTAGCATTTTTACACCTCCCTCCAAACCTAATGTCCCCCGTCCTAGCTTTATTATAGCTGAATACTTGCCCCCACCCCCCGCCCGTCATATGAAATAGTCAAAAGAGAGATTAGCCAAATCTAAATTTAATAGCACGATGAGGGGGAATTCATGACGTTCATTAATTGTGCAATTCTTATCAAAAAAAAAACCTTGCCAGATTTTAGAATGTGTTACATCCAAAATTGACTCCCCCTCCCCCTCTCTTACCCTCCCCTGCCCCTCAGAAATGGGGGAACGAAGGGAACGTTAGATCCTATTTTAAATTGACAATACTTTTCAAACGTTACTTGTGTATTATACAGACCACATCGGAGAGGTAAAGCTAGGTCAAGTCACAATGTCATTCAATATTATTTATATCCTCATTAAGGACATTCAGAGCAGAGTTACGCAAAGGGAATACCTTTTTTGCAAATTGAGTTAGTTTTATGCGAATGATAAAAGTTTTGGCAAATCAAGATAGCTTTACGCAAATGAAATACCATTGATACCGCTAATAATACATGCGATACTGAACGAGTTATCAGATACCTATAACTTACAGATTATTAACACGTTTGACCAGTTTTGATTGGAATTTGTATTTTTTTTTGCCAAGTTTTAAAAAAAAACCTACTAATCAAGTTACTGTATATGGAGTAGCCACCGCTCTCTCTGATTGACCCCAAAAAAATGGATGCTACCTCAGAAACCTGTCTGGTATGGCATGTACCGTTCGTAGTAATAGGTGACTGGCCCTGGTAAGCCAATGTACCGGTTAAACTGCATGCATATCCATGCCTCAGGCGTAGGTTTCATATTCCCTATGGCCTTACTACTCGCACCCTTCCTAAAAATTTCCCTTACCCCAAAGAAAAATCCTCCTCGGAAAAATTCTCCCGAGTAATCTCCTACTCCAGCCCCCCCCCCCTCCACCAGAAAAAATACTTTCTGAAAATGTCTGTATACTTCCCAATAGCCAATACAATATGTATGCAATGGGCAAAGTTCATATCTTGCAGCCCTTCCCCTGGGAACTGTGGGGGTTCCTCGTCCCTCGTTCCCGACAGTTCAGAAAGAAGCAATAGTCTATTTCTCCTGAAGCATTTAAAGTCAAATGTTTACCGGGGTATTAAATAAGTAGCATTTTTACACCTCCCTCAAAACTTAATTTCCCCCTTCCTAGCTTTATTTTAACTGAATACTTGCCCTCACCCCCCTCACTTCATATAAATTAGTCAAAATAGAGCTTAGCCAAATCTAAATTTCATAGCACGGGGAGAGGGAATTCATGACGTACATTAATTGTGCAATTCTTATCAAAAACAAAAACCTTGCCAACTTTTAGAATGTGTTACCTCCAAAATTGACTCCCCCTCCCCCTCTCCTACCCTCCCCCCCCCTCAAAAATGGGTGAACGAAGGGAACGTTAGATCCTATTTTAAATTGACAATACTTTTCAAACGTTACTTGTGTATTATACAGACCACATCGGAGAGGTAAAGCTAGTTCAAGTCACAATGTCATTCTATATTATTTATATCCTCATTAAGGACATTCAGAGCAGAGTTACGCAAATGGAATACCTTTTTTGCAAATTTAGTTAGTTTTATGCGAATGATAAAAGTTTTGGCAAATCGAGATAGCTTTACGCAAATGAAATACCATTGATACCGCTAATAATACATGCAATACTGAAAGATTTATCAGATACCTATAACTTACAGGTTATTTACAAGTTTGACCAGTTTTGATTGGAATTTGTATTTTTTTTGCCAGAAGAAAGATCATGGATACGTGTTTTTTTTTTTTAACTGGTATTTTTTCAAGGAAGCCCATAACACTTTGAACACATTATGCCAAGGAAATTTCTTTAGTTTGGGAAAAATGGGTGTTACCTCTTTCATCATTTTCTTATGTTATTAATTACACTGAAAAAAAAATTGAACACCTAAAAAGCCACGATAATTATTCGCTAGTTCGATGTGGCATAGACAATGCAATGTTTTGAATAATAGCAATACAGTAAAAATAAAAAAAATATTTGTCAAGGAATATTGATTAATTCAGAAAGAAGCAATAGTCTATTTCTCCTGAAGCATTTCTAGTCGTATGTTTACAGTGATATTAAATAAGTACCATTTTTACACCCCCCTCAAAACTTAATTTCCCCGTTTTTATCATTATTTTCACTAAATACTTTCCCCCACCCACTCCCCAGACAGTTCAGAAAGAAGCAATAGTCTATTTCTCCTGAAGCATTTCAAGTCAAATGTTTACCGGGGTATTAAATAAGTAGCATTTTTACACCTCCCTCAAAACCTAATTTCCCCTTTCCTAGCTTTATTTTAACTGAATACTTGCCCCCACCCCCCTCACTTCATATAAAATAGTCAAAATAGAGCTTAGCCAAATCTAAATTTCATAGCACGGGGAGGGGGAATTCATGACGTACATTCATTGTGCAATTCTTATCAACAAAAAAACCTGCCAACTTTTAGAATGTGCTACCTCCAAAATTGACTCCCCCTCCCCCTCTCCAACCCACCCCGGCCCCTCAGCAATGGGAGACCGAAGGGAACGGTAGATCCGATTTTAAATTGACATATCTTTTCAAACGTTACTTGTGTATTATACAGACCACATCGGAGAGGTAAAGCTAGGTCAAGTCACAATGTCATTCTATATTATTTATATCCTCATTAAGGACATTCAGAGCAGAGTTACGCAAATGGAATACCTTTTTTGCAAATTGAGTTAGTTTTATGCGAATGATAAAAGTTTTGGCAAATCAAGATAGCTTTACGCAAATGAAATACCATTGATACCGCTAATAATACATGCGATACTGAACGAGTTATCAGATACCTATAACTTACAGGTTATTAACACGTTCGACCAGTTTTGATTGGAATTTGTATTTTTTTGCCAAGTTTTAAAAATAAACCTACTAATCAAGTTACTGTATATGGAGTAGCCACCGCTCTCTCTGATTGACCCCAAAAAAATGGGTGCTACCTTAGAAACCTGTCTGGTATGGCATGTACCGTTCGTAGTAATAGGTGACTGGTCCTGGTAAGCCAATGTACCAGTTAAACTGCACGCATATCCATGCCTCAGGTATAGGTTTCATATTCCCTATGGCCTTACTACTCGCAACCTTCCTAAAAATTTTCCTTACCCCAAAGAAAAATCTTCCACGGACAAATTCTCCCGAGTCACTGCCTCCTCCAGCCCCCCCCCCCTCCAACAGAGAAAATACTTTCTGAAAATGTCTGTATACTTCCCAATAGCCAATACAATATGTATGCAATGGGCAAAGTTCATATCTTGCAGCCCTTCCCCTGGGAACTGTGGGGGTTTCTCGTCCCTCGTTCCCGACAGTTCAGAAAGAAGCAGTAGTCTATTTCTCCTGAAGCATTTAAAGTCATATGTTTACCGGGGTATTAAATAAGTAGCATTTTTACACCTCCCTCAAAACTTAATTTCCCCCTTCCTAGCTTTATTTTAACTGAATACTTGCCCTCACCCCCCTCACTTCATATAAATTAGTCAAAATAGAGCTTAGCCAAATCTAAATTTCATAGCACGGGGAGAGGGAATTCATGATGTACATTAATTGTGCAATTCTTATCAAAAACAAAAACCTTGCAAACTTTTAGAATGTGTTACCTCCAAAATTGACTCCCCCTCCTCCGCGCCTACCCTCCCCTCCCCCGCAAAAATGGGTGAACGAAGGGAACGTTAGATCCTATTTTAAATTGACAATACTTTTCAATCGTTACTTGTGTATTATACAGACCACATCGGAGAGGTAAAGCTAGGTCAAGTCACAATGTCATTCTATATTATTTATATCCTCATTAAGGACATTCTGAGCAGAGTTACGCAAATGGAATACCTTTTTTGCAAATTGAGTTAGTTTTATGCGAATGATAAAAGTTTTGGCAAATCGAGATAGCTTTACGCAAATGAAATACCATTGATACCGCTAATAATACATGCAATACTGAACGAGTTATCAGACACCTATAACTTACAGGTTATTTACACGTTTGACCAGTTTTGATTGGAATTTGTATTTTTTTTGCCAGAAGAAAGATCATGGATACGTGTTTTTTTTTTTTTTAACTGGTATTTTTTCAAGGAAGCCCATAATACTTTGAACACATTATGCCAAGGAAATTTCTTTAGTTTGGGAAAAAATGGGTGTTACCTCTTTCATCATTTTTTTATGTTATTAATTACACTGAAAAAAAAATTGAACACCTAAAAAGCCACGATAATTATTCACTAGTTCAATGTGGCATAGACAATGCAATGTTTTGAATAATAGCAATACAGTAAAAATTAAAAAAAAATATTTGTCAAGGAATATTGATTAGTTCAGAAAGAAGCAATAGTCTATTTCTCCTGAAGCATTTCTAGTCGTATGTTTACCGGGATATTAAATAAGTACCATTTTTACACCCCCCTCAAAACTTAATTTCCCCCTTTTTAGCATTATTTTCACTAAATACTTGCCCCCACCCACTCCCAGACAGTTCAGAAAGAAGCAATAGTCTATTTCTCCTGAAGCATTTCAAGTCAAATGTTTACCGGGGTATTAAATAAGTAGCATTTTTACACCTCCCTCAAAACTTAATTTCCCCCTTCCTAGCTTTATCTTAACTGAATACTTGCCCCCACCCCCCACACTTCATATAAAGTAGTCAAAATAGAGATTAGCCAAATCTAAATTTAATAGCACGGTGAGGGGGAATTCATGACTTACATTCATTGTGCAATTCTTATAAAAAAAACCCTGCGAACTTTTAGAATGTGCTACCTCCAAAATTGACTCCCCCACCCCCGCTCCTACCCATCCCGGCCCCGCAGAAATGGGAGAACGAAGGGACCGGTAGATCCTATTTTAAATTGACAATACTTTTCAAACGTTACTTGTGTATTATACAGACCACATTGGAGAGGTAAAGCTAGGTCAAGTCACAATGTCATTCTATATTATTTATATCCTCATTAAGGATATTCAGAGCAGAGTTACGCAAATGGAATACCTTTTTTGCAAATTGAGTAAGTTTTATGCGAATGATAAAAGTTTTGGCAAATTGAGATAGCTTTACGCAAATGAAATACCATTGATACCGCTAATAATACATGCGATACTGAACGAGTTATCAGATACCTATAACTTACAGATTATTAACACGTTTGACCAGTTTTGATTGGAATTTGTAATTTTTTTTGCCAAGTTTTAAAATAAAACCTACTAATCAAGTTACTGTATATGGAGTAGCCACCGCTCTCTCTGATTGACCCCAAAAAAATGGGTGTTACCTTAGAAACCTGTCTGGTATGGCATGTACCGTTCGTAGTAATAGGTGACTGACCCTGGTAAGCCAATGTACCGGTTAAACTGCACGCATATCCATGCCTCAGGTGTAGGTTTCATATTCCCTATGGCCTTACTACTCGCAACCTTCCTAAAAATTTTCCTTACCCCAAAGAAAAATCCTCCACGGAAAAATTCTCCCGAGTAATCTCCTACTCCAGCCCCCCCCCCACCAGAGAAAATACTTTCTGAAAATGTCTGTATACTTCCCAATAGCCAATACAATATGTAAGCAATGGGCAAAGTTCATATCTTGCAGCCCTTCCCCTGGGAACTGTGGGGGTTTAAGTCATCCTAAAAGACGTATTTATAAGATTTTCGACTATGCTGAACAAAATGGCTATCTCAAAATTTTAATTGGGTGACTTTGATAAAAAAATGAGCGTGGGAGGGGGCCTAGTTGCCCTCCATTTTTTGGAGGGCACGCATCGTGATCTTTCTTCGAGCAAAAATGCAAATTTCCACCTTTTTGCAGATAGGAGCGTGAAACTTCTTTAATAGGGTTCTCTGATAGGTGAAGCTGATTATGATGGTGTAATTTTCGTTAAAGTTAATTAAAAATGCAAAATTTCACATTTTTGCAGATAGGAGTTTGAAGCTTCTTTAATAATGTTCTTTGATAAGCTGAATCTGATGGTATGAATTTCATTTAAGTTAATTAAAAAAATTTGCAATTAAAACAAAATTTTATTGTTTAAAAAAATTGAGTTGTGAGAAAGTCAAACTTTAGCGTAAAGAACAGGGCGTTGAGGAAGGGACAGCCCCTTTTATATACGGAATAATTTCTGTTCGTTTTAAGTTTTAACGTCGTTCCTTACTTTCAGTTAAAAAAACTTGTTTCTTTTATTTCATTTGTGAACGTTTTTTAATTAATGCAGGTTTTGATTTTGGCTCACCGTGCATGAATAATTAAAACGAAATTTGTATATTAATTTTACTTTTATTTAGTTAAATGAGTTTCTCAAAACTTGTTGAATTTTATTTACGAACGTTTTTATTAGTAATAAATATACGTAACTTACGAATTAACTTACGTAACGAACTTCTATGTTCGTTTATTTTTAATACGTATATTAGGGGGTTTGCCCCTTAGTCAATACCTTGCTCTTTAAGCTAAAGTTCGAATTTCGTTCCAATTCTTTAAAAATGACCCCTTAATCACAAAGGCCGTTAATTATGATTATGATTGGGTAAACCCAATCATATAGCTAATATTTTTTTGTTCGTTTTAAGTTTTGATGTTGCTCCTTACTTTCAGTTGAAAAACTTGTTTTTTTATATTTAATTTCTGATTATTTTTTTAAATAATTCTTGGGAATCCGGCGACCCCTTCATAGCAATGTCCCTTCCCCCATGAAAACTTCCTTCATGAAAAGATCCTCCCATATAATCCCCGACCCACCCCACCCCCCAATACCAGAAAAAATTCCCCCTGAAAACGTCTGTATACTTCCCAATAACCAATACTATATGTTAACATTGGGTAAAGTTCATATCTTTCAGCCCTCCCCCTGGGCGCTTTGAGGGATTAAGTCATCCTAAAAGACATAGTTATAACATTTTCTACCATGCTGAACAAAATGGATATCTCAAAATTTTGATCGGGTGACTTTGGAAAAAAAATGAGCGTGGGAGGGGGCCTAGTTGCCCTCCATTTTTTTTGTCACTTAAAAAGGGCACTAGAACTTTTAATTTCCATTCCAATGAGCCCTCCCCCGATATTTTAAGACCACTTGGTCGATACGATTACCCCTGGGGAAAAGAAAAAAAAAACAAAAAAAAAACAAAAAAACAAATAAACACTCATCCGTGATCTTTCTTCTGGCAAAAAATGGAAAATTCCACATTTTTGTAGATAGGAGCTTGAAACATTTACAGTAGGGTTCTCTGATGCACTGAATATTATGTTGTGATTTTCATTAAGGTTCTATAACTTTTAGAGGGTCTTTCCCCCTTTTTTCAAAAATCAGCCAAATTTTCTCAGGCACGTAACTTTTGATAGGTATAATTAAACTTGATGAAACTTATATATTTGAAATCAGAATTAAAATTTCATTCTTTTGATGTATTTATTGGTATCAAAATTCCGTTTCTTAGAGTTTCGGTTACCATTGAGCCGGGTCGCTCCTTACTTACAGTTCGTTACCACGAACTGTTTGATTTTGTTTGGTATTTTACAAACTCTTACATCAAGCTGAAAAAAATTAGGGGATTTACCTAACACTCAGTAGTTTGGGGGGAGTGTATCTTTCAATATCTAGTGGGGGCCAATTTGTATATAAATACCAAAAAATGTATTTTTCAATGAAAACAGCCCAAAAAGGTATTTTTGATGAACTAGGAGCACAAATTTCAATTTTTACTAAATCAAATCATTAATTGTAAAGAAGATACACTCTCGTAGGCACGGGTCAAACGTGGTATCTTTTAGTCAATCAATCAGTGATAGAGTAAAAAATATTACAACAACTAAAATACGGTCACCACAAGGAAGATTTGTCAAAAAGATACGATAAAACACACAAGTTACGAATTAGCAGTTACCAGTTTCTAGATAGCAGCCTTCGAGACATATGCTTAAAACTCTACAACGGTTTTCAAGAACAACGATTCATTTACGTGACGTAATCGTTGGCTAACAATTCGTACCAGAACGACAGTAAAATGTTTTTTAAGTTAGTCCTGTTTGAAATGCGGAAAACTGCACGCTGTTCTTAGTGGGCTTTTCCAAATGTTTTGTATACATGATTAAAATACATGAATCTAATCCGATCCATACATGATGCTCCCTCCAAATGAGTTCCTCTTCTGTGTATCTGATTTCAAATAGAACACATTTACCTAATGTAATTATGGAACGGGTCTTCATTGGAAAGACTCCTCCCTTTAATGAAGTTAGGCCTTTACATGATAAAATAACATTAAAGGAAGATAGCTAAAACTATTTGAGTTTAACAGAGATCTCTATCATCTCTTTATTGCCTTTCGACTGGCCTTTGGCCTAATATAGAGGAAAGGCTTGTGGTATATTCTAAGATCCTATGGTGTCCCTGATAAAATAGTCAGTATCATTGAGGACATGTATAACCTTCCGGAGTCCTGCGAGGATTTATCCTCTCGCCGCACTTGTTTAACCTGTTTCTGAATGCCATTCTCTCCCTGATACTCGTTGAAAATGGAGCCAGAATAGAAGGAATCTTAATTGAACAAACTAGTATATGCGAATGGCATCGACCAAATGTTCGCTACCACCCAAGAACTCCAGAGACAGGCTGACTGCATCTCTCAAGCAACGAAATAGCCAGTATCATTGAGGACATGTATAACCAATTCAAAGTCAAGTACTGACCACTAATGGGCTTTCTGGTGAATTCTCAACAACTTCCAGAGTTCTGCAAAGATGCATCCTCTCGCCGCACTTGTTTAACCTGTTTCTGAATGCCGTCCTCTCCCTGAGACCAGTCCTGAATGAGAAGAATCCTAATTGACAAACTGCCATATGCGGATGATATCGACCAGATGTTCGCTACCACCTAAGAACTCCAGAGACAGGCTGACTGCATCCCCTAAGCAACGAAGCCGTTTGGTATGCAGGTTAATGCAAACAAGACCAAAGCCATGGTAACATCACGACAGGAGATGACAAATCTCCTGTCGCAATAACGGACGGTGAACAAGTAGAAACAGTTGATCAATTCTTTTACCTCAGCAGTCTCTTGGTAGCTGACAACTGCCAAACTGTCACCATTATACGCCGCCTTGGTCTTGACAGCTCTAGCTTCAAAAGACTATCAAAGATTTTGAAATCTAGCTACCTTTCGAACCGTCTGAAAGTGCATCTATTCAACAGTTTTATCATATCCTTTAAAAGTTGAAAACGAGCACAACCTCCTTGCGGTCGAAATGAGATGTCTGCGCTAGATAGCTAAGATCAGATATAGGGATCATATCACAAACGATGAAGGCTGAAGTTGCAAGACACTATCCTGAAAAAAATCCAAAAACAGCAAGTGCACTGGTTCGGCCATGTAAAACGAATGAATCCCGAATGCTTGCTCAAAATCGCGCTTGAAGGAACAACTGAAGGACTTCAACAACGGGGAAGACCTCGCAAAAGGTGGATCGAAAACTTTGACCGAAAACGCATTGCCCAGCTTTTCCCAACTGCACTTGAAACAACAGCATATCCAGTCCTAGTTCATCAGACTTTGGAAGAAGTGGCCATGAGGATGGATGGGACTTAAGTAAGTAAGTAAGTAAAACTATTGAATACTTTAGAAATCTTTAAAACCTAAGTCCCCTTACTTATATCAAAACGACCTCTCAAACACAAATACAGCCCCTCTGTCTAGCTTGAACAAGTTTGGCATATATGAAAGCAATTCTTGCATGATATTATGACATCAAATACCATGAGGTAATATAGATAATCAGTGAAAAAGACACAAAAAAAATATGTTTTCGTGGACTACAGTTTACTTTAGTAATATAAGAACAGGTCTCTTCAAGGTTCCGGTGTCCCGCAAGCACCGAATAAAAAAAAGAAAAAAAGGCTTAATCAGTGCTACTCAATCTAAAACGTGGTTTTCTTCAATTTTTAAAATGGAGAGGTGAGAACTTCTGGTATGTGATTTTTGACCATGATGATTTCCAAGAAATGCTCTTTATTTTGATCCGTTACTAATATTGAGGTATTTAAGCTCCCATTCAAAATTCCCATACATTTGTTTTCGTCATTAATTTTTTAATTTCAAGTTTGACATGGATAATAGCAATCTTTCCTATGATTTCGTGAAATAACGATACTTTTACATATTGAAATTTATTTTAAAGCACATTTTATCAAATTGATCAGAATTTGCAGCAATGAAATAAAAAAAAAATGTCTGTTTTTGGACAACTGTAGGCTACAAAAGAAATAGTTATTCCTAATTATTATCGACACTATACAACGTCAGAAAATTTTACTTTTATCGTGCCGAGATCTAAATAAAATGTAGAATCATAAACCCCGCCCCCTGAGAATAATGTGTCAATATTGTGATTATAAATTTGGAAACCCTTTGGTATACTGACTTTTCTAAGACTTTAAATCTTCTCTCAGTTATAGCCGACTGATAAACCTAGCATCCTCAAACTAAAAGAGTCGAACAAAAAAAAAAAAATATGTGATTATGCACTGAAATATGACATTGATTTCAACTAAAATTAAAACGATCTACGTCAAAATCTTCAGAAAACGTAGTTTCAAAGTTCAAGACTTCAATTTTAAACGAACACTGGTTTGTGTATTTCTTAAAGATTGAGGGTCCCCTCAAGGGAAATGAAAAAGTCGTGACAATATATTAAGACTGCTGTGGTGTCAAGTATATGTTAAATATTATTGTGTCTAAAGGACACCCTAGACGGGCAATAATTTTCATCAAAAGCTTCCGTCAATAGATTGATTCAAGCATGATTGACGGTCTAGGAACCTGTTTGACGCTTGAGTCAAGCGTTGACAGTGATTGATAGAAAGTTTGAATGACTCAATCGATTGACGAGGGTGATTGAGCGTCTAGACTAGTTTTATTCAAGTATTGCGTCACTCACGCGCCAACAACAATGAAGATTTCAAGATATACTGAAAGAAAGCAAAAATGTGGAACGCGAGTTTACTTGTTTATTAGTAGAGTTATACTGGGATCAATCTGAGTTATGGAAAGTCAAAAGTAAAGACTATTTTAACCAAAATAAGAAAAGTGCAGTATTTGGCGGGATATTGCAGGCGGTAAAGACATTGAAACCAGATTATACAGTTCCCGAACTAAAAAAGAAAATTTATGTTTAAAGAACACATTAGTGTTAATCGCGAATACAAGGTGATCGAGCAAAAAAGAAGTCTGGAGCGTCACCAGAGGACATCCCACAACCTTCCCTGTGGTACTACAATTACCTTGCATTCATCAGGGATCAGATTGAAATTACTGACACAGAAACAACAGAGGAAAGAATTTTACTTTATTGTACTAGCAGTAGAAACTCGATTATTTGGTGGGGGATGTTTATCCCCCCCCTAAAATATCCCTCCCTCGGCGGAAAATCTCCCCTCGGAAAATAACACCCCCATGCGACTGGTTGGTCTCTAATCTCTTTGCACTTTAAAAAAGGGTTAGAACTCTCAATTTCTGACCTAATGAGTACACTTCAAAGTTTCCGCGATCATGAGGTATGTATGTATGGGGGAAGGGATGAGAAGGGGCAGTATCCTTCCTATACAGAATATATTCTTCTCATTTTTTAATGTTACTCTTTACTTTCATAACAACAGCGTAGACCAGAATTATTCCCAGAAACATAAGGGAGTAGATATCGATTTAACAGATTCTGATGCGTTTTTTAAAGCTCTGTTGTACGCCCCCCGCTCTGTTGTACGCCCCCCGCCTCCTCAAAAAATCTTTGTTGGAAAACATCCTTTTGCTGGATGTTTGATGGAAAACTTTTCTACTGAGGAGGGGATTACCGGTATGATTTTAAAAACCATAAAAAATTTAATTTTTAAAGTGTGCTAAGAAAAAAAATTTCACCCGGGTTTATCCGCAAGAAATTTTTCAGTGGATCTGTCAGCTAGAATGGAATTGTCTGGGGTAAATTTCCCCGGTGAGGGAGGAGATGGACATTTTACGTGAAAAGAACTTTCCATGGAGGAATTTTCTATAGGAGGAAGGAATTTTTCTTGGAAGGGGATACGGATTTCCCGGCATTATTTAAAATCCATCAGAAATTAAATTTTAAAAGAAGTTTTTTCAACTGAAAGTAAGTAGTAACATCAATACTTAAAACGAACAGAAACTATTACGTATATAAAAAGGGTTTACCCCTCCTCAAGACCTTTCTCTTTACCTTTAAGTTTTAACTTTTTGTCCCAATTCTTCAAGAAGGATTCTTGGAACACAATGACCATTTAATAAAAAGGAAAAGCTTTTTTTAATTCTATATTAAACTTTGCCACCACCCGTAAAAACTTGAAAACTTGGACAATAAGAACTTGTGGGTTCCCAAAGCCAACTATCCATTCAAAGGCAAGCTAAACGTTCTTAAACTTTTTGGTACCATGTGTTTTTACCTTAATTTTGATAATTTTTCACCTGTATTTTTCTATTCTTTTTTATTAATTTGGCGTCCGCTACTGCCAAAAATTGCAGACGTTCATATGGAAGTCATTTCAAAACAAAAATTGATATGGGGTTTTAAGTTTTTAGATACTTTTGATGTGTAAATTCCTCTTTTTCCCTTTCCTTAGTACTTCTCAACGAAACTAAAAAAAAAAGATCAAATAAAAGTCTTGAATTTGAAAACATTATTTTCTGGGGGGGGGGGTAAACACCTAGAACTGATTATTCAGTTCATTTGGAAAATAAGGATGGCTTGTTAAACAAGAACTGATCACTTTGGATAAGTGCGTGACACAGCAAGGATGGTCGGGTTAAGTAGGTGCTGTCGTTCTCCCCTCATTAGCACATTTCCAAGATGATCTCCTCAACTAAAACACCAGTTTTTTTCTATGCTGCGAGTGGACTTCTCCGTTGCTTATTGCTTAACTTGATATCCTTCGTCCATGTCTCACTGGTCACACAGGAAATAACTGTGAAAGATGATCGAGTAAGGAAATAACTGTGAAAGATGGTCGAGTAATCCAGTTAATATTGCATTTATGGAGCATAAAATAAGATTAAATAACACATTTCACACACGATAGACACTTCATTACCCGACTCTGAACTGAAACTAAAAATCTGGTCGTGAGTTAAAATCAAACTTAATTAGCTTTGGTCAAGATTGAAGGGTCGATTGACGGTTAATTGAAGCACAGGGCAATCGATTGACGGAAGTTTTTGTTCAAAATGATTGACCGTCTAGAGAGTCTTTTACTCATAACAGAACAACGAAAATAGTATCATGGATTCCATGTAAAGTTAAAAGAAAATATGGATAACATTATAAATACCTGACTGAGCTAAAGTAATCAAAACAAAAACCAGGCAGAGAAATACTTGCCACATTTTAAACAATTAATTTTGCAATCTTCAGAAGGCACAGTTTTATAGTCGTACCTCTTTATCTAAAATAAACATTGTTTCTTGGGCTTATTTGGGATACATTAAGTTTGATTAATAAGTATTAACATTAACCCAAACATTAATCCGTTCGAAGACACAACTATAATAAAATTTTACCAACAGCAAATAATGATCTCATGGTAACTTTTACGATAAATGTTTTAGTCAAACTTAGCCAACAATTCTTAATCCTTTTCAAAAGTCAAATACAAGGAAAAGATGGAAGCTTAAAGTATTTTTATTAAAGGGGAAAGATAACAAATGGGAAAGTTAGATTATTTTTGTTCCATCGCTTATGTGAAGGTTTCTTGTGTTATTTTGCATGCTAAATCATAAAGTTTAACCAAATTGTTATTAAAGCTTAGTTCCTTCATAATGTAACATCATACATTGTCTTGGTGAACTTTTGATGTTTTAAATTAAAATAAATCATTACATAAAAGCAATGGCTGCAGGATTTTGTATTCTCTAACTATATTTATGCGTGAGTAACAAGATTTTACATTGTCTGATTATATTTTTGAATTGAAGATGTACTGTTGAAAATAATCGAAGTAATCAAATTTTTAATTTAAAACATATTCTTATTAACCAGCTAAACTCCTATTTAGTTCAATATAAAAACATATAAAGATATTCATATAAATATATAAACATATTTAGTGTTTATTACAACACCAATTAGAGCTAGATAAGCTGTAATTTTTCTCAACTGGCCTAACTATGTTTCCCCTTATTGATAGCAAAATCTTGAAAGAATTGATAAAATGTACCGCTGCAAGATCAAAGGGACAGCTCCTGCGATTCTGATTCAAAAGAGATTCAGCAGGTCTGAAAATAAGAGGCTAAGGCGGAATATGTCAACATATGTGGGATTTGAGGGAGGTTTCAGTTTGTCATTTGTGAAGGAATAATTTCAAGGCAATTAAATAGTTCTGATTGAAAAAGCTATTATTAACGTATCACTCTCACACTATGCAAGGCCCATGGGGCTTAAAAGACGTAAAAAGGGTAGTTTGATAATACTTGATTAAATTTATAGCTTAAAAATATACTAGCTATCAGACTTTGTGACCAAAGGGACTGTCTCCAACCGTTTATAGTAATCTGATAATAATCTACTGTAGTTTGTATGGCTGGGGATAAACTAATTTAATCATTCAATACATGCATACTCGGCATTGAAATATATTTGATCAATAATAAACATCATGTTTGATCCTACAATTTGGTTAAATTTTTACACTAATTCAAGATTGTATCATTAACTAAAGTCTGATAAATAATTCTAAAATAGCCCTGACTTTCAAATTTTGCCTTCCTTCTCCAGGCTAAAAGTTATTTTTTCAGCTTTGGCGGCCCAGCTACTGCTCGAAGGTAGGCTGCAACTTAATTCTCTTTCCCTTCCTTTCTTTATCTCTCTCTCTTTCTCTCTCTCTATCATTTTCATCCTCTATTCCCCCTTCTTTCTCTCAGCCATTTTTTTGCGCTAAAATTATATCATAAATACTTCATTTGAAATTCGTCAAACGGTAATATCTGTAGGCATTTTAATTGAGACTCTACAATTAGAACTAACATAATAAGTAGCCCACCAATATTTGTTGTTTGAATGCCTCCAAGTGCGTAACTAGAATAACAAGTACCCAAGTTTTCATAATAACTATGAGGATAGTCTGCTGAATTTTGTGAATTAGAAATATATTGCCACTGCCTAAATACCCAGTTATCAGCTTCTAACAAAATTCTCAAAACAAGAATCAAACCTGGGCCTGGTATGTCAGAGCTAGCTATCCAAACCACAAGACGATAAGAAATTACCACTCATCGGTTATTTATTTTTATGATCTTTAAAAATACAGAACTCGGGCAAGCCTTATGAAAATTCAACGGAAGTTGAATAAGACCCTATAAACAGGTATCAATCAGAAATTATTTTGCTTATTGAATTCTTGGACTCTCCAGCAGTTAAAGAGGCCCGAGACGGTCAATCATTTTGATCAAAAGTTTTCGTCAATCGATTGATCTGTGCTTCAATTAACCTTCAATCGATCCTTCAATCAAGTTGTCAATTTTGACCCAAGCTAATTTCAAGCTTAATTTTAACTCACGGCCAGATTTTTAGTTTCAGTTCAGAGTCGGGTAGTGAAGTGTCAACCGTGTGTAAAATGCAGTCTAACACTGATTTGGCTTTTCTCGCAAGTACTTTGGTTGCGCTCAAGCGAAAACAAAAAGAAAATAGGAAACGCGTTGGTTTACAACTTCTTTTTCTGCTCAATCGTCTTGTCCTCGCGGTTGAAATTTGGTGATCCCGGTATAACTTAGGGTGATCCTGGTATAACTCTATTAATAAACAGATAAAGTCGCATTCCGCATTTTTGCTTATTTCCGATATGTCTTCCGTTATTGTTTGTGGGTGACTGACGCAATATTTGAACAAAACTAGTCAAGACGATCAATCACCCTCGTAAACCGCTTGAGTCATTAATAATAATAATAATAATTTATTTATGACCCACATACGAACATTATAAATGACACTGCGGAGTAATGGACGGGAGTAAAGTTTATTCGAACTTTATCACCGTCAACACTTTACTCAGGCGTCAAACAGGTTCCTAGACGGTCAACCACACCAGTCTAATGATAACCCCAGCCTTGGACCCTTAAAAAATAAATTAATGATCTTAGAAAATGCTGACCGACGAAGTAATATCATAGCCTAGAACCTAAAGTGTTTGTCGAAAGAAGAGGGCGTGGAAAAAATTGGTGAATTATTGCGGAAATTACATGTTCAATGTGAATTTCTGGTGACTGAATTAAATGAACAATTCACTAAAATCCAACTCCCCAATTTTAAGGATAGATTTCTGATTCTGGAAGCAAACAAACTACTTAGCGATCGAGCTTTTAGGGAAACAGCCTACATGGATAATTGTCCAATATTCTCAATTTATCCGATAATATGAGCAAGTCTGTCCGAGACACTCCCACATCCCTCCTGAAGAAGAGCTCAAACAGAAGGGATTTGAGGCTTGGATTCCTTCAGTAGTCTCACCAATGCTGTGCTATATCGGCCAAGTTGGAGAGAAGAAAAAGATGGATTGGTTCCGAGTCAAACCAAACTGACTTTTTTTCTTTGTGTGGTCAATGAACATCACTTAGCTGAGAAGTAAATATTTTCTCTGGGATATATTGCTTTTTTTTTTTTTTTTTTTCCCGATATGGTGTGATTTTAACAGTACAGGGGCTCTTAGCTGAATGAGATGATATCTTTCGCGAGAATAAACCCATTTAGTGTGAGTTTCAGTGCTTTTGGTTTTTTGTGGGAGAGACATGGGGGGGGGGAGGGTACTCCTTGGCTTGAGGTCAATACACGAAAATGGTTAGTCAAGTTCATGTGGTCCCTGCATCTAGACTGGAAGAATTTGAAAGAAATTCGGCCCTTTTTAATAATGTATTCTAAACGCCCCTGGCCCATGATAATAATGAAACTTTAAACTTTTTTAGCCCCCTAAATAAATATTTGTTTTCTCATTAAATAGTTCATAAAAAACCCAAATACAAGGAGAATATCTTTTTGGAACTGTCGTGGATGAAGAAGCGGGCAAGGTGCAATTGAATTTTTTTATTTGAATCGTGCACGGATACTCTTGGAGTTCGTTAAACTTTTTTACATGAAAACTCGGCAAATAAAATTAATATTAGGGATTCCATTTTTCTTTTTCATGTAAGCAGAACTCGAAAAAAGCAAGGTGGTTTAGCAATACTAGTTAAAAATTATATTCCGGCACAGATGAAAGAAGAATTTCTATATCTGAATACTTATATGATTTTTGAAAGTTGTATTGTTGAATGTTTTTTTTTACCTAATAATGATAAATTTTCAATTTTTGTAATTTATCGTCCTCCCTCATCGAGCATGGCAGACTATTGACAAATTTAAAAATATGTTAAGTGTGATATCAAATCTTCGATTGCCATTTTAATCCTTGTGGACTTCAATATTGACTTAATAGGTAATCTCCCATCAAGCCAGCAAGGAATTGACCGACATGTCCTTCAGTTTTTAGAATGTAACCTTTCTCATTGCATGAACCCAGTATGTTTTATTCCGACACGAATAACAAATTCTTCTTTTTCTCTGATTGATAACATTTTTGCACTTTATCCATGTGAAGCCACATTCTTGGGTATGGAAAATATATCTGATCAGTGTATTTTAATATCTGATTTCCAAGCGCAAAAGATAGTAAATAAAGAAAATCCTATGAAGAGGAGAAATTTCTCACATGTCAATATGAATGGACTGAAATCTAATCTTAGCGATTTAGATTGGAGTGAAGTTACTAATGAGAATGACCCAAATACATTCCAGAAAAGACCAGAAAAGAACCAGAAAAAATACATACCAGAAAAAAACCTCACCTAAACAACAACCTCGATCGTCTTGTGCTCGCGGATGAAATTTGGTGATCCCGGTATAACTTAGGGTGATCGTCGTATAACTCTATTAATAAACAGATAAACTCGCATTCCAAATTTTTGCTTATTTCCGATGTGTCTTCCATTATTGTTTGTGGGTGACTGACACAATACTTAAACAAAACTAGTCTAGACGATCAATCACCCTCGTCAACCACTTGAGTCGTTCGAACTTTATTACCGTTAGTAGAATGCGCCTTCTGGATTTACGGAGACATATAGCAATTACCATGTTATTTGCGGAAACATATAGCAATTTCTACATTATTCTATAGAAGCTCTTCACCTTTTCAAAGAGAGTGAGTATAACTTGATTGGTGATTGAGATTTTAATGATATGAATACTTTTATATACAATTCATATTAGTATGAGACTTGAATTCAAAGAGAATAATTTATTTGCGAAGATATTAGTAGAGAAAAATGAGTGGTGCATTTACATTATTGGAGATTAATGATGGAGCTGACAACAGTAGCAATGATATACGAGTACCCAATGTGGCTGTGGAAATAACCGCTGGTTGTAGACTATGTCTTGAATGGGACACTATGTATGCCAGATACGTGATATCATTAAGCAAATTTAAGCAGGAAGAGCAGCTAAGTTTTGCTGGAAAAGTGAATATTCTCCATATAAATAAACTTCGGTCAGCATTAGATGTCCTATCGAAATATATTGATAAGAACAAAATGCATCAATGTTGATTCTTGCAATAATGTTCAATAAAATTGTTTCTAAATCAATGGTATTTTTTTTCTTTCTATAGTAGACTAGCACATATTTTTTAGAGTAGAAAAAAAAATTCGGGTTAGTCTTAATTTGGTTGTGAGAGTGTGAGGACTCTAAAAAAATGGATAGATTTGAGAGAGATCGAATCATGGGGAATCTAGTGCCTATGGAAAAACATTTGATTCTAGATGGCGATTTTCAAGAGTTATCTATTCAAAGTAAGATATTTTCTCTGGGTATGCTTGTCGATATAATGAAAACTGATTCTCCATTATTAGACTATTGTATGAAGCTTCTACGTCGTGGTCCAAATGCATTTACACAATTCATTTATATATTGATCACGACATAGTAAAATAATATTGTGGATATTCTTTTAAACATTAGTTTAGAAATTTAGGACTTTTTTTTCATGAAAAAGATGGTACTCAAGGATGATTTAATCCTCTCTCTCTCTCTACCAGACAATTTTTTGTTGATGTTTCTAGGTCAGTTTCAGTGTGACAGTGAGAGCTTCAACACACGAAAAAATGTACCATACATGTCCCCTATATATATAATCACTGGGCAGCTGGTCATCAGGTGAGAATTGCAAAATGATTGACGAGTATGATGAAAAGTGTAGATTATGCAACCCGTGTAAATTGCATAGAGGATATGCTGTACAAATTAAAGGTTGTAATTCCTGTCTTGAAGGGGTGTGTGACTCTCATCCTAGAGGACACCTATGCTCTAATTGTCACTATGATAAATGTAAGCAGTGTGAGAATACATATCCCGGTATGATTCGAAAGAACCCCAACCGTGATTTTAGTTTATTGCTACGAGATTGGTCTCTTCGTGGTTTTAGATTGTTCTGGGAGGAGGAACCAGGTCAACGATTCAACTGTTGGAACATCAAGAGAATATGGTTTCTACGTCATTGTTTTGAAGACAATGGGTGTTTTGATTATAAGCCCACTGATTTTTATTTGGCTGTGACGGAATGTGATTCGACACTTGAGGACACTGTTTATGAAATTGCTTCAAATAAGCAAATTGAAACACTTAAGTTCTATAGAATGAATGAGAATAGTATCATTGACTATACAAAGAGATATGACAAGCGTGAAGTCAAACTCTACTGTAGAAAATATGACCCTGACATTGCACTACATCAGGATCAGTAGACTGTGAATTCAGATAATATACCAGGATTAGTTATTGTCGACAAATATCTAGTAGTGTATGCAATCTAAAGAGTAGAAAAGTCGTTTTATGATGTATATAAATTTTTTTATTAATAAACAATTTAACATACATTTTTAGAACATTTTATTCTGAGGACACTAAAATCAATATTAAATGCACTTGTAAGTATATTCTCCACTAGAAAGTCGTTCAATTGAGGTAAGTCAACGTAGATGTTGAGAAACTGCTTGTAGTTGTAGCCATAGCATCTTAACATGAAAAAGAGTAGTGCATGAAAGCCACATGTCTTAGTCGTTAAATCCTGTACTCTTCGATAATTTTGAATAATGGTTTTTCCCCTGCTTTCAATAAACTTGTTAATGTATGGAGCATAGAATTTATACGATAGGCCAAGAGGATCAAAAAATTCAATATTCTTCGCTGTTTGAAAGATGCATAGCCAATGGCCAGTCTTCAAAGTCGATGGACTGCTATTAACAATGATTAGGGTATTGTTAACACTTGGAATTTTTTCAATGAAGTCCGAAGGTATGCAATAGGACTTGTACTGGGACATGTATGGATCCATACTAAATACATTGATTATTTGGTTTGTGTTCATGATGCAAGGTCTAGTAGAACACTGCCGTCGGGTGTGATTTCCCAATAGCTTTCAAATTGACTCAGTGATATTATCGTGATACTCTCAGTCAGAGCATTGGCAAATGTACACTCTAAACGTACATTCCCTGTTCGTACTATACTCATATCCTGTGTGCCTGACAAGTCCAAAACAATAACCCCATGACTTTTTGAAAACATTGAATCGGTTATTCCATTTTCAAATAGTTGAGAGTCATGATCTAGGGATTGCATGGTCAACTCGTACAGAGTTCTGTAGGATTTTTTGTCAAATGATAGAGTGTACAGTGGAATACCATTCACTTTGCACACAAGGCTAGATAGACCGAAAAAATTAAAATCATGGGGGGATTCAGTCCAGGATCCAACGGCACTGCCACTCTTCACAAAGGCCAAAGCCAATTTTGATGGGATTTCTCCATTGATAAATGATGAATCGCTATAGCTACGAGAACCGGCGGCAATGTGACGTTGATTGGTGATTGTATGGGGGACAAGAAGTTTAATGTTGTTGCCATTGGCTCTTAGCTTTTCAACTGCCAATGCAACATAGTTCATGACGTGTTTTTTTTGGATATAGTGAAATTTCGAAGTGATAATTACATATGCATCTGGTGTTGCAGGAAGTTCTTTTCTCAAAATGAAATTCGATGGTGCCATCTCTAAATTTATGACAATCTTGATATTGGGGGATTGGCTTTCGGATACATTGAATATCTCATGAATTAATTTTCCAACCAGATGATATTCCTGGGTCACTGCAGTAGTCAACTGGCCATAAATATCAACACCTGTTCGATATTCATAGCCCAATGATTGTCCTATCACCTCCGTGTACGCCTTTGGCGTTTTGATCATAAATTGTAAGTAGCTTGCATATTTTGATAAATTATTGCTCGCGTCTACCAATTTCCCCTTAATAAATACTTTAATTTGTTTGACCAGGTTGTGTAGAATAAAGTTTTCATAGGAGAGACCATCCCCGGCATTTGGAGTTGTATTATCTAACTTTTTCTTCACCACCACATTTAAATTAATAAATGTTGACGATAAATCAATGAAATAGTCATCATTGGAAAATATTTGAAAGTGTATGTTTTCCGAGAGGGGTTGTTTGGGATGAAATTATTCATAGTAGTCATACTTGACTCTGACATTAACATTTTCAGCATTGAATAGATTCAACGAGGAACTGATTGATGGATATGATTCCTTGTGGGGGAGATAAGTCATCTTAAGAGAAGAAATCTTTCTTTGATCTAACAATCTTTTTCTTTTGCTTCTTATTGGCCTTCGTTGTTTTATTCCTCAAAGTCCTTGTTGATGTCCTTTGCTTCCTGCCTGGATGGAGACTGATGAGTGAATGACGCGAACGCATCCTTTTCAATCCCTCCCCATTTTGTCGAGATTTTAATTGTTCACCAACGGCTCTTGCTGAAGATCTAATATTTTCCTTATCACTCTCCTTGAAATTCTTGCCCAACCCCCAGTCCTGTAGTGTGGAGGCAGCAAAATTTGATGCAGCAGGTACAAGATATTTTATGGAAAGGGGTAGTGCAGAACGAAATAGCCTAGCAAACCAGCTACCAAGACCATATCAAGACATTGTAGTACGACCTTTCTAGTAGTCCAATCCATTACCTATTTGACGTGGACTCAAAGCTCCAACATAACAATCAATATTGGGACAGACAAATAAAATTCTTCTTTTGTTTATTTTAGTTAATTGTGCCATCGTTGACTATGGGTCAAAAATGACATGTAACTACTGCTAAGCCTTTTGTTATTGCTAGAGGATCGCCCAATTCACTTCTTAGTGTTAACTGGCAGAGTTCCAAATACGAAATGTTTACAGGAACATACTGAAGATGCTTTATATTATAGTGATGAACAAGTTCATGAGATGTTTTTCGTTCAAGAACACGTAGGAGGTTGACATTTGAATTACCGACTCTCGACGTTTCCACAAAGAATGCATAGAGAAATATGCAAGAGTCCGAGGCGAAACCAGGTGGATAATCAGTAAAAATAACTTGATCCATCCCGTAAACGGTGCCAGCATTTTTCCCATTGATCATATTCTGTTTAAAGCCAAGAACATCTCTCAGATTATCATTGATAATAATTATTTCAGTGTCAACAGGTGAAGTGATGTAAATCCTATCATGTTCCAATGAATAATTAAAATGGAATATACCATTCCTACCATATGAGGTTTTTCTATTGATTGTACGACACAAGTCCGCCATATTATCGTATTCAATACATTTCAATTTGGCATGTGGATAGTCACTAGGTTTAAGTGCTTCAACCCATTCATAGTCGACATAGCCCAACCCATTGATAGGCCAATCGAATGGTATAACTTTTATATCATACACTCGATCCTTTCTCGGGATGTCATAGGTATTTTTGAGAATACAGTCGACAAGAGCCACTTCATACGCACCGTCAAATTTGATGGCGGGGGAGATTTTTGTCCAAAAATCACTTGTCATATTCAAGTCATTGTAGAGAGGATCGGAAACATTGGACATGAAAGTTACATAGAAATCATTGGGCATTGTCAATATCTTCAACACCCATCCAAGAATCAAAATCAGAGTTGTATCCTAGCCACCGAACAAGTAACTGTTTCTTATCCCTGCGAGTACGTGTCTTTAATATCTTTTCAATTTGGTAGATTTCACTATTATTTTAAACGTTTTGAAGTTCATAGTCATAAAAGCTACCAAGAATCTCTTCATCCTTGGTATAACGAATGTGATAAGTTAAGGGCTTAGTGTCTAGGATTTTTGCCACTTTAAAAAGTTCTGTGGACCACAAGTAAGTCCCCTTTAACAAAATTTTGCGTTTTATATTGTTTTCAAGAGTTTCCCCGAAATTTAACTTATTTTTATTCTTGACATTTGTTTCGCGGGAAGTTTGTTAAAATAGTGTGATAATTGTATTATTATCAGAATGCTGAACTTCCGTTGGCGCAGAGTTGGACAATGATCTGGGAAGTCGTGGGTTATGAATCAGAATGATTTTATCTAGATCATGAGTAAAAGTCGATGTATTTGTTAATTTACAATATCTTGAAATTAAAAGCCGAATATCACTTATCAACCGTTCGGCCATTGTAGCCTTTATAGGACTATGACCGTGATAGAGCAGTGTACTATATTTCACTAGTACTTTTGCAACATGAGGATTAACAAATTCACTACCGCGATCCGTTTGAATTTTTTTATACGAATCCTGTTCGAGAATACTTTCAATGGCCTGAGCAACTTCAACACCTCTCTTTGATCGCAATGGAATTGCATATGCATAGCGACTAAAAACACTGATTTCAAGTAGAATGTACTTGTACGGTGTATTGTGACGTCTTTGAAAGTGTATGATTTCTGTACAGAGTGTGACTGGATTAATTCTTTATAGATTCTTCCACACCCTTAGCGTAAACACCAGTGACTTTGGAGAGAGTTGTGTAGGAACTTAAACTCCCCGCTTAGCCAATATCTTTAATAGTGGAACTCATAACTTCAGCAATTCTGATTATAAGCACGTTATGTAACGTCTGCTACCATTTTGTAGACTGGATGTTGATGGTGGTGAGGGTGACGTTGACTTGATACGTCTTCACTTTTGTCTAGCTATCAGTGGTGTGCTAGTATTTTCCAAAATTGATTTAAAATCTTTTTCTTCTTCTTCATATTTTAATGGTGTCAATGTTGATGATGATGCATGTTCATTCAATTTTTTTAGAATCTGTCTATTGCCAATAAGACTTCTGGGGAAGTTTAATGTACTTATAAAGTTGTATAGATGAGTTTCAAAGGATGATAGTCCTTTGAAATTTTTAACCATGTCATAGATTAAATCAAGTTGAGTATAGCACTTGCCCTGAATTTTAATCCTTTTCCCATTGCTGTCAACTTGAATATGACCACTTTCCAAGATATATGTTAGGAGTCGTGTTATGTTTTCACGATATTTTTTGGGGCTTATATTTACAAATTTAAATACAAATGAATACAATTCCACCTTCTTTAATTTTGTTCCCGCAGCAGACTCTTGAGAAGATGATTCTTTTTTGTGATCAGCAGCAGCAGTGGGCTTCGATCGATAGGACTTGTGTTTGTCCACTCGGCGAAGTGCATCTTGAAGTAAAATCAGTTTTTTATCATCCTCAATATTTTCATTGTCAAGGAATATACTCAGATGGTCCTCAAAGCGTTCCATGGGTGAGAGAGTGAGTTCTATTGGAGTCAATTTATAGAGTTTAGCCTTTCTCTAGAGAAAACTGTTTACAAGTTCTGCAATTATCGGCGGCAAAAGTGTGAAAAAGCTACCGCCCGCTTGAAGAAGACGTTTCATTTTAAAATTCTTTCCTTTCTTTTTAGAGGCCAATGTACGTCCAATGGAACAATGTCGCTTTGCCTGTTGCTTAACTACTTCTGGCAATTGAACAATACCCTCGGTCAAATTTAAACAAAGTTCAGATATTGGATTAAGTAAATTATTGTCAATATCATGTTTAAGCATTGCCTTTCTACGCTGAGGTTTTGAAGTGCTTAGAACTAAAAACAAATATGTTTTTTCATGTATTCTCTTCAGTGTCATGATAATGACTAATTAGTCTTTTTGGGTTCACGGGGAGATGTACTGTAATTTCATTGTAGAAAACAGCTGTGACTACACGCAGATCCTCGGGTGTATTTTGATTAAGATCCAATATGATATAACCGTGGGTTTTATTAGTTGCCTGATTGTATGCTGAGAGCAGAAATTTACGGGCACCTGGATAGATTTGTTTATTGAGAGTTATTAGCGAGCTAGAATCACAAACAACTCTGTAGATGATATAGTAGGTGCAGTTCAAAGCAAGTGTTCGTATACATTTACTCTGATTAAAGAGATTGTGTAGAACCAGAGTAACGGAAATCTGTTCATGATGAGAGCGAACAGTGAACATTTGCAGCATTTGCTGGGACCATTGTTCAATAGATTCAGCCAGATTGGCAATGATCAACCACGACTTTTGTTCAATAATGTTGAAAGCATCAATTCCCTGTATGAACTGTATATTCATCACTCCCGTGGTGACAGCAATTGCTTTTATTTTATCGTATGGCTCCTGCCAAATACTGTAACAATAGTATATTTTTTTCGGCTTTTCCACAAACATTTTATCGCAATTTTTAATTATTTTAGTTAAGAGTGTTGTTTGGCCCGACATTGAGGGCCAACACAGAAACGATCTGAATGGTGTTTTAAATTGATACATGTTCCCTTCAACAGTTCACCTGGACAACTAACTGTAGACCATAATTGTCTAATGGCTAAATAATTTCTCTACTACTACTACTACTACTACTACTACTACTCTGTTCAAAAATAATAAGAAGAAGACGAATAAAGAATCATATTTTCTTTTATTATTTGCATAAAAAAGTAACAATACTTAAAAAAAGCACATTAAACATGAAAAAATACACTTTTTTAAATTTATTTATAAAAAAATACAACATTTACATAGGCACACAGAGAAAAAAAACACTTGAATACTTTTTTTTTTGTTTATTTATAGAAAAAAACCCAATATTAGATTAAAGCACTTGAAAAAATATCACTTTTTGAATGAAACATTTACAAAAAATCTGCTCTAAGTCAAAAAGATAACTTTGATAGTGGCGGTGCGCCCCCCGCTGAAGGCCGGTCCCCCTCCGGGCCGCGAGGCCCCCCCCGGCCGCGAGCCCCCCCCCCCAAAGCTTTTAGGAAATAATTTACAGTACTTTATTTAAACCGAGACTTTCCCCATGGGTAACACATTCGGCCCGGTCTGAAGTTAAATAGTGTCCAAGGGGGAGGGTTGTCACACCATCTTGACAAACATAGACCTTGTCGGAAATGGTACTCATGGCAATTTTTTCTATATTTACAGTAAAGTTCCTGTATTTGAGAGAACGAATTGCCAGCAATTTGGCTCGTGGAATTGTATTTTGAACAATACAATTCCTATAAGTGTCTATGTCGAAACTCTTATCCACATAGTGCATGGGTACCCCTTTGCAACGTTTCTTGATTTCCTCGTCGTGTGTCTGTATAAAGTACACCTTCGGACTTACAAACATACCACGGGAAATCAAGTCGCTTACCGGTTCTGATTTACAAAAAAAAAGCTGATTTTGCCCCCGACGTTTTACTAGCCCTGGGTAAAGACCACACGAATTGGTGTAGTCCATCTGTCAGCTAATAATTTCACCATGCGCCAAATCATAAATTAGATTTGTGTTTTTTACTTTTAACAGTAGAGAATCCGTGTCCCCGTAGCAGACCTCTACTTGCCCCTTTTCCGGCCACTGTACCCTAGCCACATTTTAGTAGAATTCCAACTTGACCTTTGTAGAGATCTCCAAGATCGTACTGCCTGCAGCAATATTTTTATTCAAGACAATGCGTCTTTTTTTCCTATTCAAAAGTACCATGTCCGGGCCAATGATTGTGAAGGAAGTGTAATTTGGATCGGCAATAATTCGAGAACATTGTTTGGGATCGGTCACGACGTCACAACGATTCCTATTGCGAACACTCTCACACATTTTGCCGAAAGCCGAATTCAAAATGAGTTTATAAATTTATTTTTCAGCCTTCGTCTGTGCTTCAGAACGTTTGTTGACAAAAGTGTCAACAAACATTTTCAGATAGGGTTTTTGGCTAAACTGGAGTGCTCGGTGAACCTTTGTGACGTTGAAACCGTTGTTTCATATCCATTTTAAAGCTATATGGTGTAAAACTATGTTTTTTTTTGGCAGAAGGTCAGCAATAAGTTTTTGTTTTGAAGGTGTCCAATGCAATCCGTCCTCCTCGACTAAACGCCTATTGCGAGGGCTCAAAGAGTCCTTAGTCACAGGTCTATTGATGCATGGGAAAACAAAATCCTTTACTGAATCGTGAAGCTCGACTGGTATCTTTCCATCAATTTCAAAAAACCATCCAACCGGTCCATTCTCCTCAACACTGTTTATATTGGGGAAATGGGGAGCTTGAGGATCATGGAGCTATCTATAGTCACTGCAAGGTCGCACATACTGGGACATGGCCGAGGGGTAAAGAGAATTCATATCAAGGAAAACTGCATCCGATTTTGTCCCCGTCTTCTCTCCTGTTGGATCAGTTTCCAAGATACGATCCCCGTGAAAAAAAAATCCACCCCTCATTGACCTTTCGATAAACAGATGCTAATGAATGTCTGTGATTAGCCCAATTTTTCCCCACTAATTTTTAGGATGAGATCCATCACTAGATGAGGAGATGAAAAATAATAGCCCACATCAAAATTAAACTCCTCATATATTTTGTCCTTATTTTTAAACGTAGTTTCCAAGAGAGTTAACACGTCACTCGAAACATACAGCTTGTAGTATTCAAACCCATTTTTACACCCTCCCTCTACCCACACTTTTTTAGCAAAACTGTATTCATGGGGGGTGCAACTACGATCGTGAAGACTATTATAAAACGATTCTATTAAAAGATTAGTTTCCTCGGCGAATCTCGACATGGAACAACAATAGTCATAAGGATATATGCCCTTGACCGTTAACAAATCATATAAATCATTTGGAAATTGTTGCTTGAGAAGGGGGAAAGCATTGCAGCCGTCATCGTTTTTCTGAACTTGAATTAATTCGCTCAATGATTTAGGGAAAAACTGTAGGAATCTAAAAAGCGAATTTTATTCGTGTACTCAACTTCGACTTCAACAAATTTCCACATAAATTCCAAAACCAGCAACTTTTCCGCTGATTTGGGTATAATTTTGTAGATAACGCTATCTATCACCCATGCATAATCCACTGTTCTATCTGCTTGAAGATGCGCCAATGCTGGTAGCACAAACTTCAGATCACAGTTCGCGTTATGTATAAAAACGGAAGAAAAAGTTGCTGTTTAATTTTTAAATTACATGAATTGTGAGCCCACCCCCGAAAGTTACTTTTTCCCGTTGAATTGGGGTCAATAAGGTGGTCATGATCCTGGACCGCGTCTTTTGAGGCAAGAGCACCCCTACCAACCCAGCAAATCGTCCCCTTTTCTAGTGCCAGCTCCTCTTTATCTGACAATTTCATTGGGTAGTTGGTGTGACGCAATCGTGAAATTGCGCCGTTTGCTGTTTTATTAAAGATACCAATAACTTTTCCATGCTGCCCTCCTCATCCATAGCCAAAAAAACTCTTCCAATTGCATTTTATTGTTGGAATTATGACGGGCGTGTGCGTTGGAACCGCAACTAGTTTGTGTTCCTTGACTATATTTGGCCTTGATGAATCCGAGACCTCAACCAGTCTTGTTTCACAATCCAAAGACACTATCAACATGTAGAAGGGAGTTTTGGAAATTTTTAAATTGTAAAGTATCTTTGCCTTCTGCCGGCATTTCTATTCGTTGATTCCCATGAATTTTGCAATGGTTCATGTGATCCGAGAATGTTTTTTCATTTCGAAATGGGGAAAGGCACATGGGGCAATAGAGACGTTCCCCATATTTTTGCCGCGAGATAAAATTCGACTTAGTGCTGTAACGGGGGAAAAATGACCATGGGAATCTACATCTTTGGGGGGCTTATAAATAACCCACACCCAATTTTTAACATTTTCCATGATCGGTGTCCTCACCGAATACAAAACCCCTTCTTTATTTAGTTTTTATCCCCATCTACAAATTCAGTGTCATACTGGAGAACAACCACCCCCAACCCAAGATTTTCATTTGCTTTTTCAAATAAGGTTATTTCTTTCAAGGACACCGGATACTTCCCTTCTAAACAATCAAAATTTACTTTAGGGAAATTTTTTCCACCGTTACGAGCGAGGCTGTCGAGATTTTTCATTGACGATTCTTTGTTTAATGTTTTATGGGCTGCTGCTAAAAATGCATATTTAAAACATTGTAGCCCCGTGTCAAAATTGAAGCCTTGAACGCCTCTCGTAGCCGTTAAATCAGGGTGGCATTTTATTTTGTTACCCCGCCCTCCCCTTAAAATAAAGTTTTTTTTAAATCTACTGAGATTCAGATCCATGTGTTCAATGTATAAAATGGTGGACCCACTTCCCCTCTCGTTAAACGTGTCCAAAGTTGATATTAATTTATTAACCCAGCTGAAAAAGTTATCCTCAAATTCATTTAGACCTGGGTAAAAAGTCTGGTTGCCAGTTGAAAAATCAAAATAAAAAATATCCCCAGATGTTCCCTTTTGTAAATAAACTTTTTGATTCGCCGATGCTTTAACTCCCCCGTGGCCCCCCAATTTCTGAATCTGAATCTCAATTTTTGCTCGAATTTTGTCGATGTAGCTATGGAGCACATTCACAGGGTCAGTTAAAATAATGCCCGCGTATTCCTCGGGATGGTTAAAATCTACCCTATATATTTGTATGTGACTTAGAGCAGACTCTAACAAATAAAATTCACGTAATTCCGGGGACATATCACTATTTTCATGTCCTGCACCTATTTGTACAGGATCCTATTCACTAATAGTAATTTATCGTTAAAAATGTCCCCGGAAGAATTAGGCCCAACAATTTGCATTGCTGTATCATTAAGCGGAATGGCGGGGGGTGACATAGAATTGTCAATACCTTCAGTCTGTTCAACTGCAATGGTTGGAGATGGCAAGAGGTCCCCTAGTACATATTCCAAAGTGTTTGGGAAAAATTGATCAAGCCAGCCTGTATTTTCCTGCGACGTAATTTCTTTACGAGGACCCGGTTCGGTTGCACTAGTAACACCGCCTAAATGTTCATGCATAAATCTATCTACCCAGTCCGAATCCTCCATCATATCAATATCACAAGTTAAATCGTCTAGGCTAGCTATGTCCCCAAAAAACATCGTTAAGGAAACCCCCTTGCCATTCCATATTATCTACAACTAATGTAGGTTCTTCTCTGAACTCAATTGTCGGTGATAGAATTGGTCCTGTAAATTCAGTTGTTTCATCATCCAATAGTGGTGCTATTTCATTAATCTGTAGAAAAAAGGTTTTATTTTCCATGTGAAATAACCATTATTTTTATAAAGTTAATAAACTATGTTAATTTTTCATAGTCATTGTCCCACCACCTGAACAATTAAAAGAAGAAAAAAAAAGTTACATTGGCTTATGTCTTTCATAATGACAATTGAACATGTTAAAAATATATATTGTTTTAGTCAGGAAAATGAAGTCTTATTCTTAGAGGATAAGTCAGAACAAGAGAATGATATATAAAACTAATGGTTTTATTCCAAAAAATTTTCAGAATAAAAATGCAAATTAGGGGTCCAGCTCTAGTGCCTGACCCTCTTAAATATAATTCTCAATAAAATTTAACCATCGTTCAACCGATGCAGTATGTTCTATGAAGCATTGCTCTTCAGCTTCGGTTAATGGACTTGCATCCCATACATTGGTTGCTGGTGTTGGTGTAACTTTCTCGACAATCCGAATTTTCCTATGTCGTTTGGCGACAGATTCGATTGAAGTGCTGGACGTAGTTAACCTGGACTAAATAAATCATTGTAAGCGAAGAAATTTTTTTCTCCTTCCATATCAACAATTAAAGTGCAATTAAAATGTTGGATGATCCTATTCAGGGCTCCTGGGGGGACTTTTGGAGACTGGGAGCTTCCTTTGGAGTAGAAGGATTGGAGATCTTTCGAGTTGGGGATAGAGGACTTTACAATACCGTTCAAATAGAACTTGTGTATTATATTGACCCTAGAGTTTCAGCCTCAAATCCTTTTCGAAAATATTGTAAAATCATCTTTTAAGAATCCTTTTTCCTGTGTTAATATCTTATCGAAGATAAACATCCAGTCATTTGAAAGCCCACTTTGTAACGAACGATTAACATTCAAATTTATACCTGTCGGATTAATATTCAACCTTCCAGATGGGTTATTTTGATAAAAGGATTAAAATACGCACAAAGCTTAGTGCAAAACACACATCCCAGTTTAAGAACGGTTGTTCAATTGTCAACAGTGAAATAGTGATTTGTTTATATATAGAGTTTGTTTAATGAAATAGTGGATTTTTGCATTAGAAAACATCTTGATTAAAAGAGAAATTACAGGTAAGGTTTTATAGAAATGTATGATAAGCTATTTGCTACTTCAGTGTTAGAAAACATCTTGTTTAAAAGAGAAATTACAGGTAAGGTTTTATAGAAATATATGATAAGCTATTTGCTACTTCAGTGTTATAACCATTCTTTTATATACTGCTAATTTGGTTAATGAAAGAAAATGAAATAGGATTATTATAGAATAGCTTAGAAACAAATTTAAGTTTTACTCATCAAAATTTTGCACTTGAGAAAATTTACCTTATTTATTGAAAATACGGAAAGAAAAAAAAAATATATATATTTACAAATTCTGGCTGCATTTGTACATGAGAAGTTCCTGGTAAAGCATGAAGAGGGTTGTTCCCTCCATCTTGATCAGATGAGGCTGACTTGAATTTCCTGCCAGGTTGCATAGAGGCTCCTGGCTGGTCCATCGAACTTGTATTGGAGCTAGCATATCTGATGACTGATGGTCTTGCAGCTTGCATCGATGTGATATCATTCAATTTTGCTCGTTTTTGCTGTGATGATTGATCAACAGCGTTCTAAAATAAAAATCATTTTCAGTTTTCAAATTATTTAGCTTACGGGAGAGTACTACCCCTTCAATATCAAACTCCCAAAAGTTGAAAAAATGACGTAATTTAATTAGCTAGCTCAATTCTTACTTATCCAGAATGAGGGGGGGGGTTTCAGAAACATCTCCCCATAATATAATTTAATTCATAAAGTAAATTCTGATGTTTGTAGTGCTATAACTATTAGCACTTTAGAATGCTTGCTACTTTTTAAAAATCAATATTTTTCGGCTCAAATATTCCTTCGTGTACATAAACTCATCATACTGAACAGCCTTGGGCTCCTAGTATGCTACCTAGGCTGGAATATGCTTTAAACAATTAATAGTTTAATAAATACATCTTTCAAAATTTCACTTTGAAGGACGAAGATCACAGAAACAGGTTTCAATTTATGACAATGAACCAAGATATTACCCTCTAAGCTTTGGAAAGTACTAAAAATTTTCTCCTAAAATAACATAGTTCAAAATTACCGGTGAATAAATTGTAGGTCCCACCTATATTCCCATCCTTAAGTTTAGACCTGAGGTCCGACGGCTTTACTCACCTTTAATTTGACCCTAAAAAAAATCTATTTGTCAAGGAGACCCTTGTCGCTATCCTTCAATATATAGTATTAATAATTTCAGATAACGCCTGTAAAGGCCTGTTTGGAAATTGCTGTATTGTTAAGAGGATTAGACACTGATACTTTTAGAGTGGAAACTCTATTTTTGATAATGTGAAAAGCCACATTTTGAACGAAATAATTAAAACTAAAGAATTATGATCGTAACACAGACCTTTCATATCTGCCGAAACTAATATGGAAATTCTATTTTAATTTTTCATATACAACAAGCCAAAATCAAAGTGAACATGCCTCTCTTTTTTGAATATTTACTAAAATTGAAATACATGGACTGTTTTATATTTAAAAGAATGAAGCTTTTTAAAAGAGGTAACAACACGGTGAAAAAAAAAGAGTAAGAAAGGAAATTCTTCCCTAACTTAATGGCGAGACAATTTCTTTTTATTATAATGATGAGAAAATTTTACTCACCAGAAGTCACTTAGAATATTCCATACCTATGTAAATGATTGCAAAAAATACTGATAGTAGTAGATTGAATGAACTCTTAAAACTGTAGAAAATTCTAATCTGAAAGTTGAATATATACAAAAAATATTAGAATATATTAACAGCTAAACAAGACGCGCTGGTTTTCTGATACGGGTTTACCCTAAAAGATATAAAGTATATACCATGAACTAGAAATCTGGTCTATGTAAATTATGTCAGAAAAACTTGTCTTTCATAACATATTACGCAATTCCCAACTAGTACAAGATGGAGCATAGTCCACCCAAAGTATTAGGCCATGTGAGGGGGTACTCACTCTCTTTGAAAAGGTGAAGAGCTTCTATAGAATAATGTAGAAATTGCTATATGTCTCCGCAAATAACATGGTAATTGCTATATGTCTCCGTAAATCCAGAAGGCGCATTCTACTACCGTTAACGCTTGACTCAGGCGTCAAACAGGTTCCTAGACGGTCAATTAATCTCTTATAATTTTGGAGACCACCATTCTGAACTGAAAACTTTATGAGCAATATAATTCTGTAAGTAAAGGCTCCAAGTATCATCTGTCATATTCATAGGCAGCGCAATAGCGCTGCCTAAGTAAAGAACGATGTTGGCACAATGTATTATTGTTTTTTGTTTGTTTTTTAGATCAGGGGTCTTCGTATAGGAGTTGTCGCAGAAACTTCGAAAGGGACTCATTCGATTGAAAATTTAAAGGGCTAGTACCCTTTTTAATAGTCGAGTGATTGGAGGTCAACCGGCCTCCCCTCCCCCCACTTCATACCCATCTTTTCTCCAAACATATCCAATCAAAATTTTGAGATGACAATTTTGTTCAACGTAGTTGAAAGGTCTAAAAATTATGTATTTGAGGATGACAACCCTTCAATAGCCCTCAGGACAACGGTTGTATGTCATTTTCATATGAAAAAAAATATTTTACATTTTTTTTTTATTAGACTCCATAGTTTTTACTTTGAAGATTATTTTACTTTATTTCTGATCATTTTTGGTTTAATGAGCCTCTTTACTTTTCTTCAAAAACATACGTGTCCCATTAACAAATATTATCTGTAAGTAATTAAATTAAAAAAAACAAGTTTTTCAACTGAAAGTAAGAAGCAACATCAAACATTAAAACAAACTGAAATTATTACCTGAATGAACTGAAAGGGGTTGCCTCCTCCTCAAGACCTCGCTCTTTAAGTCAAAGCTTTTTTTATTATAGAGTATTAAAAGAAAGCTTATTGTTCTAATTAAACGATCATTGTGTTTCAGGAATCGTTCTTAAAGAGTTAGGACAAAAAGTCAAAACTTAACCGTAAAGAGCAAGGTTTTGTGGAAGAAGCAACTCCTTTCATATACGTAATAATTTCTGTTCGTTTTAAGTTTTAATGTTGTTCCTTATTTTTAGTAGAAAAAACTTGTTTTTTTTATTTAAGTTCTGATCGTTTTTAAATACTACCGAGAAATCCAGCCCTCTCTCCATGAAAAATTCCGGTACTTGTGCGTTATACGCCACTCACTCAAGTTTACGATGTGTAGAACTCGAGAACAAACAGGTTTCTTCGTTTCTTTAGAGGCAAATTTGGGCTATATATTTGCACATTAAGGGGGGGGGATATAGCAAGTACGCATGCAAAATGTGTCAGGTACAATTATTCTACCTATTATGAAGTAAGAATTGTTTTCTGACTTCAAACTGTTCAAATAGTCTCCCCCCCCCCCTTATGTGCAAATATATAGCCCAAATTATATATTTCCGATCTATTCTGTCACCTGTCTTGTCTCGTGCTAAGCTCAATGAAACTAAAGAGGAAACAGGTTTGTTTTCTAGTTTTACACAGCGTAAACTTGAGCGAGTGGCGTTTAATACACAATTACCAAAATTCCTTCCCCCTACGGAAAATAAAAAAACAAAACTCAAATAAAATTATTAAATTTGGAAAGCCGTATTTTCCACGGAAGGTATGGGGGGTATTTTCCACGAGGAGTATTTTCCACAGGAGGGGGGGTCTTTTCCACGCGGGGTGGGAGTAACCACCGGTTACCAAGTTGCCCAGGGTTGAGTCAAATGAAATTGAGTCCAATAAGGGTTGAATTGCATGGAAGTTGAGCTAAAGGGGGTTGAGTTGAATAGGGAGCGAATTTAACAGGGCTTAGGTTTTCATGGGAATAAAATATTAAAGCATGTCATAAATACTTTACATATATCTTGGCCTTTAGTGTGTATTAAATAAAAAAAAAACAAGTTTTTTTAACTGAAAGTAAGGAGCGACATTAAAACTTAAACGAACAAAGATTATTCCGTATATAAAAGGGACTGTTGCTTCTTCAACACCGCGCAGGGTAAGCTCAAGGTTTTTTTTGTTTTTATATATAAAGATATGAGTAAGTGTCAAACTTAACTCTAATTGCCAGGCGTTGTGAAGGGGACATCTCATTTCATATACGGAATAATTTCTGTTCGTTTTAAGTTTTAATGTCGCTCCTTCCTTTCAGTTTAAAAAACTTGTTTTTTTTATTTAATTTCTGATCGGTTTTTAGTTAATGCAGATTTTATTTGCATAAAAATTTTACTTTTCTTTTGCTAAATGGATGTCTTTACAAATTATCTTACTTAACTAACTTCTATATTCGTATATTTTTCTTCTGGCAAAAAAATACAAAGTTGCAGATTTTTGCAGATATGAGCTTGAAACCTATGTAATAGGGTTTTCTGAGACGCTGAATCTGAAGGTGTGATTTTCATTAAAATTCTTTCACTTGTAGGGGATGTTTCCCCCCTCTTTAAAAAATCGAATAAATTTTCACAGGCTCGTAGCCTTTGATGAGTAATACTAAACTTAATAAAATTTATATATTTAGAATCAGCATTATAAATACATTCTCTTGATACATTTATTAACATCAAAATTCCGTTTTTAAAAGTTTCGATTACTATTGAACCGTATCGCTTGTTTTTTATTGTTTTTTTTTATTACGTATATTTTATTACTTATATGAAGGGGTTCTCCCCTTAGTCAATACCACGCTCTTTACGTTAAAAGTAACACATTTTTTTAATTCACAAACCCCTGAATCACAAAGGCCGTTTAATTATAATGTATAGCTCTTTTTAAAGCACTAAAAAAAAAACTGTAGCGCAAAGAGCGAGGTATTGACTTGGAGGATACCCCCCTCACATACGTTATAATTTCTGTTCGTTTTAAGTTCTAATTTTGCCTCTTACTTTCAGTTGAAAAAACTTGTTTTTTTTTTAATTTAATTTCTGATCGTTTTTTAAATAATGCTTGGAAATCCGGCGCCCCCTTCATAGGAATTTCCCTTACCCCAAAGAAACATCCTCCAGGGAAATATTCTCCAGAGTAACCCCCTCCTCTAGTCCCCCCCCCCTCCAGAAAAAAATCCTTCCTGAAAATGTCTGTATACTTCCCAATAACCAATAAATAATGCTGGCAAGTCCGGCGCCCCCTTCATGGCAATTTCCCTTCCCCCATGAAAACTTCCTTCATAGACAGATCCTCTACCTGGCAGCTCAAACTCCCCTTCTAGTCCACTCTTAGAAAAAAAACGTCCAGAAAACTTCTATGTACGTCCGAATCGCAATTACTAAATGTTGACTGTTGGTAAACTTCATAGATTTTATACCTCCCCTTGAAGCCTACTGGAAATTAAGTTATCCGAAAAGAAATGTTTATCATATTTTCGACCATGCTGAACAAAATGGCTATCTCAAAATTTTTATCTGATGACTTTGGAAAGAAAGAAAGCGTGGGAGGGGTCCTAGTTACCCTCCATTTTTTTGGCCACTTAAAAAGGGAACTAAAAATTTTAATTTTCATTCGAATGAGTTACCCTGAGATGTTCTGGAAGTGCTGGGTCAATACGATCACCCCTGGAAAAAAAAACACAAAAAAACAAAAACAAATGAAAACGCATCCGTTATCTTTCTTATAGCAAAAAATACACAGTTCCACATTTTTGCAGATAGGTGCTTGATACCTCTTCAGTAAAGCTCTCTGAGACGCTGAATCTGACGGTGTGATTTTTATTAAGGTTCTATAACTTTTAGGGAGTCTTTCCCCCTTTTTTTTGAAAATCAGCCAAATTGTCTCAGGCGCGTAACTTTTGATTGGTTGGACTAAACTTGATGAAACTTATATATTTGAAATTATAATTAAAATCTGATTCTTTTTATGTATCTATTGGTATCAAAAACCCATTTTCTAGAGTTTCGGTTACCATTGAGCCGGGTCGCTCCTTACTTACAGTTCGTTACCACGAACTGTTTGATTAATGAGAACCCTATGTTTTCAGCAATTTTAGCAAGTGGCAAGTAAGTAATCCACTAATGTCATTCGAGTCAATCAAAAAGTAGATGGCAGTACAGCTCGAAGTGAACTAGCTTACCCGTCACACAGTGCTGTGATCTTAAAAGAAATAAAATTCGTGAAAATACCCCCGAAAAATCTCCGCTAAAGAAAACCCCTTTGCTGAAGATTCCTCATCCCCATGGATATTCAAATTTGACAGGTTTTGAAAAATTCTTCGCAATTACAGCATTTTATTAATTCTTTGAAGAAAAATATTCAGCATGATATTACAGGGATTCTCACTTGAAATTTTTTGCAGGTCTGACTGCAAAGAGAATTTTTCACTAAGTGGAGTATTTGCAGTATAAGAGAAGAAGTTTGAAATGTTAAGGGTAATGTTTTTTTTTTAAGTCTTCGTTTTTATTTAATTTTTGCGTTTTGTACCCTTTTTGTAAATGGCTCATGTTACTTCAGTGTTAGACTTAAAATAAACAATGTTTCTCATTCATCTCTGCTTTGTGTTTTTATTATCCAGTTTATTTTCTTTCTTTTTTAAACTTCTACTAGCTTTAACTACTTCTAATTTTTTTGACATGTTTACTTTTTTTTATCTAATACCGTCATATTTGTTTCTTACTGTGTTTATTTTTCTGTTTGACTCTGAAATTTGACTTCAGCTCATCTTCTGAGTCATTTTTTGGAAGTAAGCCTTTCTATCGTCTTATTTTTCCAGATTTTTCCTGTATCCGTAGCATAAAAATCCCCTGTGATGTTAAACCTCGTGATTCTGATTTGGGAATTCTTGGTAATTCAGAAGAGACTAGTCATTTTTCCTCGGGCCAAAAACTTGTTACAAAAAAGTAAAATGTTATTTCAAAATCAAAAATTATGAAAATTTCGCAAAATAGCCTCAAACTCTTAAATATATCTTTGGGATCACCATGACAAAAACCATATTTTTTTTTCACATTTAACCCCTTATAAAAAAAAAATCGGTTTGCTCGCTTCAGAAAGACTCAACAAGTAGCAGCGAAACTCATAGTTCAAGTTTGATGAATGAAGGATGACAAATGTTCTCTGAATATTTAGTCGTCTCTGAATAAATTGAGAAGAGGTCACAAGAAAAGATTAAAAACAATTTGAACTTGATAGAAGAGGCAAAGACTGAACCTTTGAATTAATTAGGGTGAAGAAGGAGCACATACACATATTTTGGCCTCGGAAAGAGTCGCAAAAATTATTAGGAGTAGCAGCAGTAGTATTTATTGATATACGCTTGGTCACTGAAAGCCACTCGGCAGATCAAGAAAAAACTTGTGAAGCAAGCTTAATGTCACAAGCTCACACATCTAATCCCCAATTTTCCCCATACATTTGCTAGTTTACCCCAAAAGAATATTCTTGTGGCTGTATAAAGTTAATAGAAAAAGTCTGAAAGTATGTGATGGCAAAATAAAGGTAAAAATAAAATACTTGACTTTACAGTCCCTACGACCCTACCGGATATGCTGATATCCGTTTCTTAGCCTTTCAGCCAGTAAGTGCGATGGTTGATTGGGGGCTTGCCATTCTGCGCTTTCACACACCCTTCCTGCTTACCTTATCCGGATTCGTCCAATACCAATTTGGAGCTGGGTCAATTCTAGCTAAGCTTGTAGTCAGACCAATGACTCTAATTCCAAACCAAATAATCAGCGACACGAGGACTCGAACCCACCTTCCGAATGATAAAAAACTTTGTTTTAATTTTAATGCAAGTTTACAAAGATAGTCCCTTAAGTATGTAAAGTTAAAATGAAAATTACTTTTTTTGATAACAAAAAGTTCGTTTCTTAGTTTAGAATAATATTTTCCAGACTAAAATTAGCAGCCTAGCATCATCATTGCAGATACCGAGAAAAAAGTCTTAATGAGATAACTCACTTGAGAAAATTCTTCCTTTACCTTAAATCTCTGTTCAAATTTCACTTTGTCCTTTATTATAACGAAAATGCTTATTACAAGAGTTCAGTTGGACTGACTGTTCTAAAAAGATCTTAAAATAATTTTAAGCAAAGGAAAAGGAAAACGTCAGATAAAAGTATTTTGTCAAATAATCAACTTAAAACACCGAAATGACAACTCCACACATAATTGCACGGACTACAAAAAAAAATCTAGGCACTAAAACACGGCACTTGTCAACTACCTTTTTTGAAGGTTCTGTTGCATTGCAACAAACCGTTCATTAAATTGCATCCTCACTGCGTCACTTTGAAACATATCTTTATACACTTGAACAATGGCTGGGTTGTGCACCACTGGTAAGCTCATACGCAACATTTGTAAATAATTTGGAGGAAGTCCGGGTCGAAGAATAAGTCCTGGAGCGAAAGGTACAACCGGGGTACTTAAAGGTTGATAGGGCAGCCTATGATTCGGTATTATACGCTCTTCAAATTTAGGCGGCTGCGCACTCGCAATTGGGTAGATCGTTATTGCTTTCTTTTTAGTCAAATCCAGAACTTCTGGCATTTCTCCAAAATAATTTGTTTCCCCTTTTGATCTGTGAACACCATTTTTCTCGGGTATTTGAACTGGCTTAACCTCAACTTTAAGATCCGGACGGTTCAGTAGCATATTCACATTCGAGATCAATTCACTTGCCTCTTTTTGAGTTTTTTCAATACTAATCAGCGGTGGAACTGGCCTCTTCTCCGGTTTCTTAGTCACGACAGGTGTTATTGAGAATCCACTTCCTAAATTCTTCAAATACGGCATGGATACCTTGGAATTACCACCCCCCGCAGATAAAAGCCCTGTCCTCGAATCAAACACTGCTCCCGTTTTAGTTTCCACTTTAGCACGTTTGGGCGGTCTATCGAGCTCAGTAGATACTCGTTGCGACGATTTTTGAATATCTAAAGATATCTGTTTCACAGGTTTTTCAATTTCTAAAGTTTTCTTATGTAAATTCTCAAGGGCAGATCGGCCATCAATACCAGTAGAGATCTTTGTTCCGTCAGCAGCCACTATGGAAATGTTTAGCTCAGACAGCGTTTTCAGAGCAGGCAGAATGTCAGCCGGTAAATTCTGATGAACACCAGGACGAGGTACGTGCACATGACTAGTTGCTTTTACAGCTATTGGCTTAACACTCGTAAAACTTGGACCAGCCAACTGCACAACCTGCAAAATAATACGGTCCTAAATATTCACTCATTATATCTATTGCTTCTAATTCACTTTTAGAGTTACATTGTAAATACTCCAAAGATACAAGTGCGAACCCCTTACTTAAGCATATTATTGTAGATACGCGCAAGTATGATCCTAAGCAGGGGGGAGGGGGGAGTTACATGATGTTTTTGAAGTGGTAATGGAAAAAAAAAAACTTTAACCAAAACTTCTTTTTTTTCGAATTCCAAAGAGACCTTACCCTTCATCTAAGTAAGCTATAATATTCACGCCCAGTTAGATTTTTCGAATATGACAAAAAAGAAAATAAAACTTATACGTTTTAAGAATCTTTTCTGGAAATGGTTTATCTTTTCTTGTCACTGAAAAGTGTAATTCGCTTTTGATGATGCTTTTAATGCTTTGAAGGAGACGGCTAGAGGTGGGAGCCCCCCGTCCCTCTATCCCACGCTATGCCACCACACGTCCTAAATGAGCTGATAACATTTCTAGGATCTACCAATCAATGCAAAACAACCTTAGAGTAGATGATTTTGAATAGCTTGCTTTCAAAAGTGGAAAGGCGGACTGAACACACTTATGCACACCTTGACAGATTTCAACATACAAATAGCCCCTTTCAGGCACAGAGGTCATCAGCACTTAGAAACAACAGTTCATAACAATATCAGGTGTTCACGTTAAAGAATACACAAGCATACTCGCATTAATTTTCCCAGAGATTGATGGAATCATGCATAATTTTCTACGGTGAGAGAGGGGATGAAGTTTCCAGAAAAGTGGTTTCCACCACAAAAGAATCATGTTTTTTCTTACAAAATATTTTAATAAATAAAAATTTTATATGTAAATATAAGAAAAAAATTTAATGAAATTAATTCAATTAAAATTTTATAAGTTAAATTAAAATAAAATTTTTTTTTTAATATTTATTACTCTTACTCTCCATTACTTATCAGTAATATATTTATTACTTATCAGCACGTAATAACAACATTAAATAGCAATATTAGGGGTTCACGTTGAAGAATAGACAAGCATACCCGCATTGAATTTCCAAGAGAATCGCGCAATTCTGCATTATTTTCTACGGTGGGGAGGGGGCAATGTTTCCAAGAAACGGGTCTTACCAGAAAAGCATCATGTTTTTTTCTAACGTTGGAATATTTATCACTCTTTCTATATTTTCTTTTTTCAGGAATATACAAATGTGCCTTTTCAGGCACAGAGGTCATCAATATTTGAAAACAACAGTTAATAGCAATATCCAGGGTTTGCGTTGAAGAATATACAGGCATACCCGCAATATATTTCCCAGAGAATGGTGCTATCATGCATAATTTTCAACAATGGGAGAGGAAGCGAAGTTTCCAAAAAAAAGTTTTACAAGAAAAGCATCATATTATTTCTAACAAAATACTTTAAAATATTTAAAAATTTTAATATTACAAAAAAATTAATTAACTTTTTTGTAATATTTATCACTCTATATTTTCGGTTTTTCAGGAATATACATGTCAAATAAAAAAAAAAAATTACATTTGTCACCATCTATCATAACAGTTAGCCTATAATTTGCAAAGCCTTATTTTAACAAATTTTCTTTTTATTGAAATACTTGAATCCTTGCAACAAGCAATTGACTAGAGACATACATGCCAAATAACATTATTTGCCTTTCGCTTAAAATTTAAGAGATTTGTAGACAAGGTGGCAATGTAGACATTGCAGCATACTATGTAATAGAAGTAATCCTAGCAAAAGAAGCAATTTTTTGGGAATAAAAAAGCTTGGAAGGTTGGCCATATCACGACATATTTTTCTCCATGTTCGCGTATTTGTCGTTTTCTGTGACTTAAGGATGTATTGAGACGTTTGTTCTAGTTTTGAAAAAAAAAATAACATACGTAACTACATGTTAAATTTTTTCATTAAAAAAGTACTAATTGAGTTTTCAATGCATTATTTTTTTTTTTTTTTGTTAATTCCAAAAAAAGTGCAAATGCATATATGAGATGAAGACACTGGGAATAAAATCTCTATCTCTTATTTCTTCCCCTCTTTTATCTCAGGCAAGAAGGACATTACAATTAGGAAAATGCTATATTTTTCTTATTCATTACGGACCATTTATTATGACGTAGAGCATTGTGGGCGGAGGGTTTTATTTTTTGTAGAAGAGTAATGCCGAAGCAAACTTTTGGTTTAAATCTATTCCCTCTCCCTCTCTCTCTCTTTCTTTCTTTATTGTTCGCGCTCTCTCTCTCTCTCTCTCTCTCTCTCTCTCTCTCTCTCTCTCTCTCTCTCTCTCTCTCTCTCTCTCTCTCTCTCTCTCTCTATCTCTCTCTCTCTCTCTCTCTCTCTCTCTCTCTCTCTCTCTCTCTCTCTCTCTCTCTCTCTCTCTCTCTCTCTCTCTCTCTCTCTCTCTCTCTCTCGCACTCAGTCTCTCTCTACCTGTCTGTCTTTATATCTCTTTATATCTCTCTCTATTTCTATCTCTCTCTCGTTTTATCTCTCTCTCTCTCTTTATCTCTCTCTCTTTATCTCTCTCTCTCTATATATCTCTATCTCTTTATCTCTCTCTCTCTCTCTCTCTATCTATATCTCTTTCTTTATCTCTCTCTCTTTTTATCTCTCTCTCTCTCTTTATCTCTGTCTATCTATATCTCTCTCTCTTTATCTATCTCTCTTTCTATCTCTCTCTCTCTCTTTATCTCTCTCTCTCTTTATCTCTCTCTCTCTTTATCTCTCTCTCTCTCTTTATCTCTCTCTCTCTTTATCTCTCTCTCTCTTTATCTCTCTCTCTCTCTTTCTATCTCTCTCTCTCTTTATCTCTCTCTCTCTTTATCTCTCTCTCTCTTTATCTTTCTCTCTCTCTCTCTTTATCTCTCTCTCTCTTTATATCTCTCTCTCTATATCTCTCTCTCTCTTTATCTCTCTCTCTCTTTATATCTCTCTCTCTTTATCTCTCTCTCTATTTCTCTCTCTCTCTATATCTCTCTCTCTCTTTATATATCTCTCTCTCTCTTTATCTCTCTCTCTCTTTATCTCTCTCTCTCTCTCTTTATCTATCTCTCTTTTTATCTCTCGCTCTCTCTTTCTCTCTCTCTCTATTTCTCTATCTCTCTTTATCTCTCTCTCTCTATATCTCTCTCTCTATATATATCTATATCTCTATACATGTCTCTCTCTGTCTCTATATCTATCTCTATCTCTATCTCTCTCTTTATCTCTCTCTCTCTCTCTCTCTCTCTCTTTCTCTCTCTCTCTGTCTCTCTCTCTGTTTCTCTCTCTCTCTCTCTCTCTCTCTCTCTCTCTCTCTCTCTCTCTCTCTCTCTCTCTCTCTCTCTCTCTCTCTCTCTCTCTCTCTCTCTCTCTCTCTCTCTCTCTCTCTCTCTCTCTCTCTCTCTCTCTCTTTTTTTTTTTTTTTTAGTGGTTGCAGGTTGTAAAAGAGAGGCGAGATGCACTTTATGCACTTCCAAGACATCTGAACTTCAGAAGTTACTTTGGAATTTGCTTAACCATAAGCTTGCGAAACTCGCGTGATCTTCCTATAAAAGACAGATAATCTAGACTTATATATGTAGCTTACCAGAAGCAATTGCAAGCATGCTGCATACTTTTAAGGTAAAGCAAAGTAAAAAGCGGGCAAAGCCTAGCTAACACAGGAGCATATGAATTTAAGCATAAACCATGAATTTATAAACCATACATATGAATCTAAGCATAAAGTTCCTCTACCGTAAAAATTCTTGGTCTTAACCCCACTATGACCAGAAATAAAACACTGTACACAACTGTGAACCTGACCTCGACTATTACGACGCCAAGACCAAATTGTTAATGTTCGACGATTTTGGCTAATGTTTTAATATTTTGTCTGATGCTTATTACTCTTTGAGGATTTTCGTTAATGACTCAAGATTTTGACTAGTGTTTGAAAATCCTGTCTAATGTATTCAGTATTCGAAAATTTTGAATAAGAGTAACATTGGGTTAAAGACAAAAGAATGACTTCGCCAAAAGGACACAACAAATATGTATTCCTTTTTTCAGCTGTGCAAGCTTCAGCACGCTAGCTTAGCTTTACACTTTCGTTCAGAAAATTTAGGTAAGATGAAAATAGACTTGAGCTTTTGATTGAAATATGGATTCTAATAACTAAAGTTAAGCTTGCTTTTTATGTTTCTAGTTCCATTGGGTAACAATGCTACCTTATTGGCTTCTAGTAGTTTTTAGTCCTCTTCAACTCATCTCATAGGGCTTGACTACCCACGTATGAACATACGTGGGAAAGGGTAGTTTTTTTATTTTTATTTTTTTAGAAATTAGAGGATTGCAGCCGTCTATCATCAGGCTTTTCGAGCCTTAATCGGGCGGTTGTGTGTATGTATATTTTATTTTGTAATTATTTGTAAAATAAAAAAAAAACAATGAAATTCTTACTTTACAATATAACATCATGTTTCTATTAATAATATTATCAGATTTTATTCCATTGTTGTCCAAAATGATAAATCATTTTTAAAAAATACTTTTGTCCAGAATCTTTTGCACTCACTTGGCGGAGTGGTTTTCAAAGATCAAGAATGCGGTAAACCCATTTTAACAAAGAAGACATAACGCATCACAAAATGATAAACCACGAAAAAACGGATTATTTAGGGCTACATTTGGGACCGTTATAATTCAGGAGGGGCGGGGGTGCATTGACAGAAAATGAAATATATACCAGAAAAGTATAAAATACGGAATTTCGCTTTCATAGTTATAAACAGCATAAATATTTTCCGCCACAATGCAAAATTCAGCACAATTAAAGAGAGAATTTGTAAATTAGGAAAAAAAATCCCTGGCTTCAAGGCCATATAAAGGAGGAGAGGGGTTACCAGGTTTGAACCCCCCCCCCCCCGAAATTTTTTTACGGCTCGTAAAAAGTAAAAAAATGCATATAAATAAACTCTTGATGCGTTCTGTAGTTTTACCAGTAACCCCCCCCCCCCGAAAAATATAGTCCCCCGAACAAAAATCCTGGATATGTCCTTACCTGGCTTTGAATAATTTTTCTTAGTCCTATGGGTCAAATACCTTCAGCGAAAAAAAAACATCAAAATGTTAACAAACAAACTCAGAGCAGCAAGCAAAGACTCGATTAAAAACATTGACAATTAAACTGACGATGCAAACCTTAACTTTATTAGGCTTTAACAAGGCCTTTATTAGGCATTAACTTTAACAAGCCTTGACAAGCCTTAAATTGTCAATTGCATTGACAATTAAACTGACGATGACAAGGATCTCCTTAGCAATTAAATCAAGCAATTCTTATCATTTAATCCAAGAAATCAGCTGTATATCTAAAAAAGTTGCAAGTTACAATCAAGGCCGTATCCAACATTCTTGTTGGGAGGGGGGGGTACTAAAAAGAACTTTAAAAAATGCATCAAAATTTGTTTTTATGCATTTTTGTTACTTTTTACGAGTCGCACTAACATTTCGGAACGGGGACAACCGGGGAGCCTCCCCCCCCCCGCTATAGACACGGCCAGGGCTATAACGTCCAAGTTTAATTGGAGATTAACAACACGAAAAAAAATACATGTTGTTTCTTAATCGATGTTGTTTTTGATTAATAAAAGAAAGGTCTCTTTTCCATCTTTAAGACAAGACAGACATTTCCAAAATTTAACCTATTTTTGCATCTGAGAAAAAAAAATATAACACATTAAAAAATAGCAAAAATATTTCAAAAACAGGTAGGATTTTAAACTAAAAAACTAATCCCTGCATCATTTTGTACGTTTTAGCTTTTTAAGAAAGGTTGCGTAGTCTAAAAAATTGTTTATTAAGGATTATTGAGACCCAGCGAAGATATACGAAAGCGGATTGGATCAATTGATCGAGGATGTTAAATTACCAATATCACTTGAACAAAAGCGTCACATAAAACCTTTGGAATTACTGCACCCCAAATCCAGGACACACCCAAACAGTTACCTGTTCCTTTGGTACAGTTATAGCCGTATTGGAGCTCCCATTAGCTGTTTTAAGAGATGTTTCTAGGAAACCTCTGTTAACAGTCTTAGGTGATGTTTCTACTGGAGTCACATCGATTGGTTTAGGAATTTCTTTCACAGACTTTTCTCCCAATTGAGCGCTTTGCTTAATCTAAGGTGTACTGGGGTGTATCTGAGGTGTACTATCAATTTCATCAATATTTACTTTAGCAACTGAGCAACTCGTTTCTGTCTCTTGCTCAAGGTTTTCTTTCTCCAATTTGGTTGGATTTTTATTTTTCCTTCTTCGTTTTCGACTTCCGAGATATGGACTGCTATTGCGCGTTGATCAAATTGATAGTTGAGGACCATTTGCAGTTGAGTTTCCGTTCTATAGAAAACGGCTTTTAAACTAAAGAGCATTCAACTACGAAGCACATATAAAGGCAATGCACATTCAAAAAAAAGTAATGCAAGCAATGACTAAATAAAAAAAAATATATAATAAATTGAACAATAGAATAAATAAAACAATAATAATAAGTAATAAACTATTAACCAAAAGAATGGGACAACTTATTAGATTTGGATCTCCGGCGATATGTATTGGAAAGACAGGGGTTAAGAACTCCTAGAGCCACTTAAAGTGTATGCGTCTGGCGACTTTACTAAATAAGTAGAAATTTGAGAGAAAATTAGATATTTTAAATGGTTAATGTACAGTAGAACATGAATTAATTAAAATCAAAATCAAGTCTGAACAAAGTAGGCCTAGGTTACCTTGGAAAATATATGTAGGTTCAGTAGGCTATTTAACTACAAGCTCGTGGGCCTTTTGGAGATAAAATTATATTTTCTTTATCCTCACCAGCATTTTAAACTAAGTAAAAGATCAGTAAGCAGCGGTTTTGAGTCAAAATAATCAAAGGCTAGATGGGGTTGGTGATTCTTCTTTTAAACACTAGCGCCAGTGTCCACTCTTACAAGTTTCCCTACTCTATATGAAACTGTATCTGAACAGAGTTACCAAACAATTTATCAAATTAGCTTAAACAAAACGCCTATTTAATTTTATGGTTTTCAAACCGAAGTTTCATTTAAGCTGAAATGCGATTACTAAGAAATTTCTTAATTTGCAACGCTGAAATTTTAAATTTGGATTTTGATTTTCAATCAAATTCAGGATATGTCCCAGATACGAGCATGATTGCCACTTTTTTGACAAGGCTAGAACAAATGTGTCCATTTAGTTTGATTCGATTTCTTTTCCTTTTCTTTTCTTTATTCTGATGCTTTAAATTCTGGATTCCTATTCTGTTTCTGAATTTAATCCTGAACCTATTCTAATAATAAAAAGGGTGTAACCTTTTCTGACAAAAACTATTATTTTTCAAAACAAGACTGTCCGAACTGTAATTTTATCTGTCTGGCCTTTCGTTTGTTCTGGTTTAATTTCGATTCTTATGCATTTTTAGATCCACAATACTTCAATTCTCCTTAAAGACTTTTGTCAAAAAGCTTTAAAAAGTAAAAAATCTTTTTGGCATTTAAGGTTAGGGTGGCATATCACATCTCAGCCATCTTTAGGAACAGACACAATAGTTTGCTTGTTTTTTTTTTTTCACATAGTTCGCCTTTTTTTATTTGCGCTTTTACCGCTCACGGATAATTTAAAAATATCAGTTCATTTTGAGGACACACCCAGGCCACCTAAGCAGGTCATTCATGATGTACCAGACAAATTTTCCAATTGAGGAGAAGGAGGAGGGGGTATTTGGACCAAATTTTCTTTTAAGCATTTGGTTTACTAAAATGGGATAGAACCACTCCATCCATAAACAGAATCAGTAGGCCCCTTATCTATTATACCAGCAAAGAGAAAAAAAAGAGTTTGTCAACTAACTAGTTACTAACTAATGACTTACAAACAGCCAAAGAATTTCTAAAAAAATACTATATTATTTAAATTATACATATCAAGAAAAGAAAAAGTTGAAAACTTTCAAATCAGCAAGTTCTATTTTTCTTTAAAGTATTAACTTTAGTTTCTTTATTAGTTTTACACCATATCTGTCAGGCAAGTATGTAAAGTCTTTTTTTAGAAGCAGGGGGACCAATCCGTCGAAACATAAAAACGGGTGAAGTAAATGACATTCGTAGGAAAACATGATGAAAGATTAGCCCCCCCCCCCCGTCCCCCAAACGTACTTCCTTGTTATGTAAAACTATTAATCGTAGTAGTTAAGTAATTTTATTGACAAATTCAAAATTAATGAGCAACAGGTTTTTGGGAGTTAAATATAAGTTAAAATTCGGCAAGGGATACTTGTCTACATGCCAAGAATTCTTGCCTCCCCCCTTCAATAGTTGGTATTACAAGTATTAATCGCAGTAGTTAAGTAGTTTTATTGACAAATTCAAAATTAATGAGCATCAGGTGTTTGGGTGTTTAATATAAGCTAAAGTTGGGCAAGGGGTATTTGTCCCCACACCTAGATTTCTTGCCTCCCCCCGCAATAGTTAGTATTTCCAGTATTAATCGCAGTAGTTAAGTAATTTTATTGAATAATTCAAAATTAATGAGCATCAGGTGTTTGGGTGTTAAAAATAAGTTAAAATTGGGCAAGGGGTGTTTGTCCCCACACCTAGATTTCTTGCCTCCCCCCTGCATTTGCTGAAAAAAAAACCTTTCTCTGGTATTTCCACTATTAATCGTAGTAGTTAAGTAATTTTATTAAAAAATTGAAAATCAATGAGCAGCAGGTTTTTGGGAGCTAAATATAAGTTAAAATTGGGCAAGGGGTACTTGTCTCCATACCAAGAATTCGTGCCTCCCCTCTACAAGAGATGGTATTTCAAGTATTAATCGCAGTAGTTAAGTAGCTTTATAGACAAATTCAAAATTAATGAGCATCAGGTGCTTGGGTGTTAAATATAAGTTAAAATTGGGCAAGGGGTGTTTGTCCCCACACCTAGATTTCTTGCCTCCCCCTTCATTTGCTGAAAAAAACCTTTCTCTGGTATTTCCACTATTAATCGTAGTAGTTAAGCAATTGTATAAACAAATTCAAAATCAATTATCAGCAGGTGTTTGGGTGCTAAATATAAGCTAAAATTTGGCAAGGGGTGTTTATCCCCACACCTAGATTGCTTGCCTCCCACCTGCATTTGTTGAAAAAAACTTTGCTCTGGTTTTTCCACTATTACTCGTAGTAGTTAAGTAATTTTATTGACAAATTCAAAATCAATGAGCAGCAGGTGTTTGGGTGTTAAATATAAGGTAAAATTGGGCAAGGGATGTTTGTCCCCACACCTAGATTTCTTGCCTCCCCCCTTCATTTGCTGAAAAAAAAACCTTTCCCTGGTATTTCCGCTATTAATCGTGGTACTTAAGTAATTTTATTGACAAATTCAAAATCAATGAGCAGCAGGTGTTTGTGTGTTAAATATAAGCTAAAATTGGGCAAGGGGTGTTTGTCCCAACACCTAGATTTCTTGCCTCCCCCCTGCTTTTGCTGAAAAAAAACCATTATATTGTATTTCCACTATTAATAGTAGTAGTTAATTAATTTTATTGACAAATTCAAAATTAATTATCAGCAGGTTTTTGGGTGTTAAATATAAGATAAAATTGGGCAAGGGGTGTTTGTCCCCACACCTAGATTTCTTGCCTCCCCCCTGCATTTGCTGAAAAAAAACCTTTATCTGGTATTTCCACTATTAATCGCAGTACTTAAGTAACTTTAATGAAAAATTACAAATCAATGATCATAAGTTGTTTGTGTGTTAAATATATATTAACATTGGGCAAGGGATGTTTGTCCAAACACCTAGAGTTCTTGCCTACCCCCTGCTTTAGCTAAAAAAAACAATTCTCTGGTATTTCCACTAATAATAGTAGTAGTTAAGTAATTTTATTGACAAATTCAAAATTAATGAGCAGCAGGTGTTTGGGTGTTAAATATATGTTAAAATTGGGCAAGGGGTGTTTGTCCCCACACCTAGATTTCTTGCCTCCCCCCTGCATCTGTTGAAAAAAAACCTGTCTCTGGTAATTGCACTATTAATCGTAGTAGTTAAGTAATTTTATTGACAAATTCAAAATTAATGAGCAGCAGGTGTTTGGGTGTTAAATACAAGCTAACATTAGGCAAGGGGTGTTTGTCCCCACACCTAGATTTCGTGCCTCCCCCCTGCATTTGTTGAAAAAAAACCTATCTGTGGTAATTCAACTATTAATCGTAGTAGTTAAGCAATTGTATTGACAAATTCAAAATCAATGAGCAGCAGGTGTTTGGGTGTTAAACATAAATTCAAGTTGGGCAAGGTGTATTTGTCCACACGCCAAGAATTCTTGCCTCCCCCCTGAAATAGTTATTATTTAAATTATTATCCGCAGTAGGTAAGTAACTATACAGAAAAATTAAAAATCAATGAGAATCAGCATCTTGGGTCTTTAAAATAAGTTACAATTGAGCAAGGAGTACTTGTCACCACGCCTAGATTTCTTGCCTCCCCCTTCAATAGTTGGTATTTCCAGTATTAATCGTAGTAGTTAAGTAATTTTATTGACAAATTCAAAATTAATGAGCATCAGGTGTTTGGGTGTTAAATATAAGCTAAAATTGGGCAAGGGGTGTTTGTCCCCACACCTAGATTTCTTGACTCCCCCCTGCAATAGATGGTATTTCCAGTATTAATCGCAGTAGTTAAGTATTTTTATTGACAAATTCAAAATTAATGAGCATCAGGTGTTTGGGTGTTAAATATAAGTTAAAATTGGGCAATGGGTGTTTGTCCCCACACCTAGATTTCTTGACTCCCCCCTGCAATTGATGAAAAAAACCTTTATCTGGTATTTCCACTATTAATCGTAGTAGTTAAGTAATTTTATTAACAAATTCAAAATTAATGAGCAGCAGGTGTTTGGGTGTTAAATATAAGCTAAAATTGGGCAAGGGGTGTTTGTCCCCACACCTAGATTTCTTGCCTGCCCCCTGCATTTGCTGAAAAAACCTTTATCTGGTATTTCCACTATTAATCGTAGTAGTTAAGTAATTTTATTGACAAATTCAAAATTAATGAGCATCAGGTGTTTGGGTGTTAAATATAAGTTAAAATTTGGCAAGGGGTGTTTGTCCCCACGCCTAGATTTCTTGCCTCCCCCCTGCATTTGCTGAAAAAAGCCTCTCTCTGTATTTCCACAATTAATCGTGGTAGTTAATTAATTTTAATAAAAAATTGAAAATAAATGAGCAGCAGGTGTTTGGGTGTTAAATATAAGCT
>NC_142796.1:40302444-40350393 GCF_049724085.1 Artemia sp. Qi Xiang Cuo
ATTTTTTTATGTTATTAATTACACTGAAAAAAAAATTGAACACCTAAAAAGCCACGATAATTATTCACTAGTTCAATGTGGCATAGACAATGCAATGTTTTGAATAATAGCAATACAGTAAAAATTAAAAAAAAATATTTGTCAAGGAATATTGATTATTTCAGAAAGAATCAATAGTCTGTTTCTCCTGAAGCATGTCTAGTCGTATGTTTAGAGGGATATTAAATAAGTACCATTTTTACCCCCCCCTCAAAACATCATTTACCCCGTTTTAGCATTATTTTCACTAAATACTTGCCCCCACCCACTCCCAGACAGTTCAGAAAGAAGCAATAGTCTATTTCTCCTGAAGCATTTCAAGTCAAATGTTTACCGGGGTATTAAATAAGTAGCATTTTTACACCTCCCTCAAAACCTAATTACCCCTTTCCTAGCTTTATCTAAGATGAATAATTTACCTGAACCCCCTCACTTCATATAAAAAAGAAAAAAAATAGAATAGAAAAATCAAAATTTCAAAGCAAGGGGAGAGGGAATTCATGACGTACATTCATTGTGCAATTCTTATAAAAAACACCTTGCCAACTTTTAGAATGTGTTACCTCCAAAATTGACTCCTCCTCCCCCTCTCTAACCCTCCTCTGCCCCGCAGAAATGGGGGACAGAAGGGAACGGTAGATCCTATTTTAAATTGACAATACTTTTCAAAAGTTAATTGTGTATTATACAGACCACATTGGAGAGGTAAAGCTAGGTCAAGTCACAATGTCATTCTATATTATTTATATCCTCATTAAGGACATTCAGAGCAGAGTAAGTTTTATGCGAATGATAAAAGTTTTGGCAAATTGAGATAGCTTTACGCAAATGAAATACCATTGATACCGCTAATAATACATGCGATACTGAACGAGTTATCAGATACCTATAACTTACAGGTTATTAACACGTTTGACCAGTTTTGATTGGAATTTGTATTTTTTTTTGCCAAGTTTTAAAATAAAACCTACTAATCAAGTTACTGTATATGTAGTAGCCACCGCTCTCTCTGATTGACCCCAAAAAAATGGGTGTTTCCTTAGAAACCTGTCTGGTATGGCATGTACCGTTCGTAGTAATAGGTGACTGGTCCTGGTAAGCCAATGTACCGGTTAAACTGCACGCATATCCATGCCTCAGGTATAGGTTTCATATTCCCTATGGCCTTACTACTCGCACCCTTCCTAAAAATTTTCCTTACCCCAAAGAAAAATCCTCCACGGAAAAATTCTCCCGAGTAATTGCCTCCTCCAGCCCCCCCCCCCTCCACCAGAGAAAATACTTTCTGAAAATGTCTGTATACTTCCCATAAGCCAAAAAAATATTTATGCAATGGGCAAAGTTCATATCTTGCAGCCCTTCCCCTGGGAACTGTGGGGGATTAAGTCATCCTAAAAGACATATTTATAAGATTTTCGACTATGCTGAACAAAATGGCTATCTCAAAATTTTAATTGGGTGACTTTGATAAAAAAATGAGCGTGGGAGGGGGCCTAGTTGCCCTCCATTTTTTGGAGGGCACGCATCGTGATCTTTCTTCGAGCAAAAATGCAAATTTCCACCTTTTTGCAGATAGGAGCGTGAAACTTCTTTAATAGGGTTCTCTGATAGGTGAAGCTGATTATGATGGTGTAATTTTCGTTAAAGTTAATTAAAAATGCAAAATTTCACATTTTTGCAGATAGGAGTTTGAAGCTTCTTTAATAATGTTCTTTGATAAGCTGAATCTGATGGTATGAATTTCATTTAAGTTAATTAAAAAAATTTGCAATTAAAACAAAATTTTATTGTTTAAAAAAATTGAGTTGTGAGAAAGTCAAACTTTAGCGTAAAGAACAGGGCGTTGAGGAGGGGACAGCCCCTTTCATATACGGAATAATTTCTGTTCGTTTTAAGTTTTAACGTCGTTCCTTACTTTCAGTTAAAAAAACTTGTTTTTTTTATTTCATTTGTGAACGTTTTTTAATTAATTCAGGTTTTTATTTTGGCTCACCGTGCATGAATAATTAAAACGAAATTTGCATATTAATTTTACTTTTATTTAGTTAAATGATTTTCTCAAAACTTGTTGAATTTTATTTACGAACGTTTTTATTAGTAATAAATATACGTAACTTACGAATTAACTTACGTAACGAACTTCTATATTCGTATATTTTTAATACGTATATTAGGGGGTTTGCCCCTTAGTCAATACCTTGCTCTTTAAGCTAAAGTTCGAATTTCGTTCCAATTCTTTAAAAATGACCCCTTAATCACAAAGGCCGTTAATTATGATTATGATTGGGTAAACCCAATCATATAGCTAATATTTTTTTGTTCGTTTTAAGTTTTGATGTTGCTCCTTACTTTCAGTTGAAAAACTTGTTTTTTTATATTTAATTTCTGATTATTTTTTTAAATAATGCTTGGGAATCCGGCGCCCTTTCATATCAATGTCCCTTCCCCCATGAAAACTTCCTTCATGAAAAGATCCTCCCATATAATCCCCGACCCACCCCACCCCCCAATACCAGAAAAAATTCCCCCTGAAAACGTCTGTATACTTCCCAATAACCAATACTATATGTTAACATTGGGTAAAGTTCATATCTTTCAGCCCTCCCCCTGGGGGCTTCGAGGGATTAAGTCATCCTAAAAGACATAATTATAACATTTTCTACCATGCTGAACAAAATGGATATCTCAAAATTTTGATCGGGTGACTTTGGGAAAAAAATGAGCGTGGGAGGGGGCCTAGTTGCCCTCCATTTTTTTTGTCACTTAAAAAGGGCACTAGAACTTTTAATTTCCGTTCCAATGAGCCCTCCCACGATATTTTAAGAGCACTTGGTCGATACGATTACCCCTGGGGAAAACAAAAAAAAACAAAAAAAAAACAAAAAAACAAATAAACACTCATCCGTGATCTTTCTTCTGGCAAAAAATGGAAAATTCCACATTTTTGTATACAGGAGAGTGAAACATCTACAGTAGTGTTTTTTGACAAACTGAATATTATAGTGTGATGTTCATTCAGGTTCTATAACTTTTAGAGGGTCTTTCCCCCTTTTTTCAAAAATCAGCCAAATTTTCTCAGGCACGTAACTTTTGATAGGTATAATTAAACTTGATGAAACTTATATATTTGAAATCAGAATTAAAATTTCATTCTTTTGATGTATTTATTGGTATCAAAATTCCGTTTCTTAGAGTTTCGGTTACCATTGAGCCGGGTCGCTCCTTACTTACAGTTCGTTACCACGAACTGTTTGATTTTGTTTGGTATTTTACAAACTCTTACATCAAGCTGAAAAAAATTAGGGGATTTACCTAACACTCAGTAGTTTGGGGGGGGGGGCAGTGTATCTTTCAATATCTAGTGGGGGCCAATTTGTATATAAATACCAAAAAATGTATTTTTCAATGAAAACAGCCCAAAAAGGTATTTTTGATGAACTAGGAGCACAAATTTCAATTTTTACTAAATCAAATCATTAATTGTAAAGAAGATACACTCTCGTAGGCACGGGTCAAACGTGGTATCTTTTAGTCAATCAATCAGTGATAGAGTAAAAAATATTACAACAACTAAAATACGGTCACCACAAGGAAGATTTGTCAAAAAGATACGATAAAACACACAAGTTACGAATTAGCAGTTACCAGTTTCTAGATAGCAGCCTTCGAGACATATGCTTAAAACTCTACAACGGTTTTCAAGAACAACGATTCATTTACGTGACGTAATCGTTGGCTAACAATTCGTACCAGAACGACAGTAAAATGTTTTTTAAGTTAGTCCTGTTTGAAATGCGGAAAACTGCACGCTGTTCTTAGTGGGCTTTTCCAAATGTTTTGTATACATGATTAAAATACATGAATCTAATCCGATCCATACATGATGCTCCCTCCAAATGAGTTCCTCTTCTGTGTATCTGATTTCAAATAGAACACATTTACCTAATGTAATTATGGAACGGGTCTTCATTGGAAAGACTCCTCCCTTTAATGAAGTTAGGCCTTTACATGATAAAATAACATTAAAGGAAGATAGCTAAAACTATTTGAGTTTAACAGAGATCTCTATCATCTCTTTATTGCCTTTCGACTGGCCTTTGGCCTAATATAGAGGAAAGGCTTGTGGTATATTCTAAGATCCTATGGTGTCCCTGATAAAATAGTCAGTATCATTGAGGACATGTATAACCTTCCGGAGTCCTGCGAGGATTTATCCTCTCGCCGCACTTGTTTAACCTGTTTCTGAATGCCATTCTCTCCCTGATACTCGTTGAAAATGGAGCCAGAATAGAAGGAATCTTAATTGAACAAACTAGTATATGCGAATGGCATCGACCAAATGTTCGCTACCACCCAAGAACTCCAGAGACAGGCTGACTGCATCTCTCAAGCAACGAAATAGCCAGTATCATTGAGGACATGTATAACCAATTCAAAGTCAAGTACTGACCACTAATGGGCTTTCTGGTGAATTCTCAACAACTTCCAGAGTTCTGCAAAGATGCATCCTCTCGCCGCACTTGTTTAACCTGTTTCTGAATGCCGTCCTCTCCCTGAGACCAGTCCTGAATGAGAAGAATCCTAATTGACAAACTGCCATATGCGGATGATATCGACCAGATGTTCGCTACCACCTAAGAACTCCAGAGACAGGCTGACTGCATCCCCTAAGCAACGAAGCCGTTTGGTATGCAGGTTAATGCAAACAAGACCAAAGCCATGGTAACATCACGACAGGAGATGACAAATCTCCTGTCGCAATAGACGGTGAACAAGTAGAAACAGTTGATCAATTCTTTTACCTCAGCAGTCTCTTGGTAGCTGACAACTGCCAAACTGTCACCATTATACGCCGCCTTGGTCTTGCCAGCTCTAGCTTCAAAAGACTATCAAAGATTTTGAAATCTAGCTACCTTTCGAACCGTCTGAAAGTGCATCTATTCAACAGTTTTATCATATCCTTTAAAAGTTGAAAACGAGCATAACCTCCTTGCGGTCGAAATGAGATGTCTGCGCTGGATAGCTAAGATCAGATATAGGGATCATATCACAAACGATGAAGGCTGAAGTTGCAAGACACTATCCTGAAAAAAATCCAAAAACAGCAAGTGCACTGGTTCGGCCATGTAAAACGAATGAATCCCGAATGCTTGCTCAAAATCGCGCTTGAAGGAACAACTGAAGGACTTCAACCACGGGGAAGACCTCGCAAAAGGTGGATCGAAAACTTTGACCGAAAACGCATTGCCCAGCTTTTCCCAACTGCACTTGAAACAACAGCATATCCAGTCCTAGTTCATCAGACTTTGGAAGAAGTGGCCATGAGGATGGATGGGACTTAAGTAAGTAAGTAAGTAAAACTATTGAATACTTTAGAAATCTTTAAAACCTAAGTCCCCTTACTTATATCAAAACGACCTCTCAAACACAAATACAGCCCCTCTGTCTAGCTTGAACAAGTTTGGCATATATGAAAGCAATTCTTGCATGATATTATGACATCAAATACCATGAGGTAATATAGATAATCAGTGAAAAAGACACAAAAAAAATATGTTTTCGTGGACTACAGTTTACTTTAGTAATATAAGAACAGGTCTCTTCAAGGTTCCGGTGTCCCGCAAGCACCAAATAAAAAAAGAAAAAACGGCTTAATCAGTGCTACTCAATCTAAAACGTGGTTTTCTTCAATTTTCAAAATGGAGAGGTGAGAACTTTTGGTATGTGATTTTTGACCATGATGATTTCCAAGAAATGCTCTTTATTTTGATCCGTTACTAATATTGAGGTATTTAAGCTCCCATTCAAAATTCCCATACATTTTTTTCGTCATTAATTTTTTAATTTCAAGTTTGACATGGATAATAGCAATCTTTCCTATGATTTCGTGAAATAACGATACTTTTACATCTTGAAATTTATTTTAAAGCACATTTTATCAAATTGATCAGAATTTGCAGCACTGAAATAAAAAAAAAATGTCTGTTTTTGGACAACTGTAGGCTACAAAAGAAATAGTTATTCCTAATTATTATCGACACTATACAACGTCAGAAAATTTTACTTTTATCGTGCCGAGATCTAAATAAAATGTAGAATCATAAACCCCGCCCCCTGAGAATAATGTGTCAATATTGTGATTATAAATTTGGAAACCCTTTGGTATACTGACTTTTCTAAGACTTTAAATCTTCTCTCAGTTATAGCCGACTGATAAACCTAGCATCCTCAAACTAAAAGAGTCGAAAAAAAAAAAAAAATATGTGATTATGCACTGAAATATGACATTGATTTCAACTAAAATTAAAACGATCTACGTCAAAATCTTCAGAAAACGTAGTTTCAAAGTTCAAGACTTCAATTTTAAACGAACACTGGTTTGTGTATTTCTTAAAGATTGAGGGTCCCCTCAAGGGAAATGAAAAAGTCGTGACAATATATTAAGACTGCTGTGGTGTCAAGTATATGTTAAATATTATTGTGTCTAAAGGACACCCTAGACGGGCAATAATTTTCATCAAAAGCTTCCGTCAATAGATTGATTCAAGCATGATTGACGGTCTAGGAACCTGTTTGACGCTTGAGTCAAGCGTTGACAGTGATTGATAGAAAGTTTGAATGACTCAATCGATTGACGAGGGTGATTGAGCGTCTAGACTAGTTTTATTCAAATATTGCGTCACTCACGCGCCAACAACAATGAAGATTTCAAGATATACTGAAAGAAAGCAAAAATGTGGAACGCGAGTTTACTTGTTTATTAGTAGAGTTATACTGGGATCAATCTGAGTTATGAAAAGTTAAAAGTAAAGACTATTTTAACCGAAATAAGAAAAGTGCAGCATTTGGCAGGATATTGGAGGCGGTAAAGACATTGAAACCAGATTATACAGTTCCCGAACTAAAAAAGAAAATTAGTGTTTGAAGACCGAATTTCAATCGCGAATACAAGGTGATCGAGCGAAAAAAGAAATCTGGAGCATCAGCAAAGGACATCCCACAACCTTCCCTGTGGTACCAATGACTTTGCATTCATCATGGATTAGATTGAAATTGCTGAGACAGAAAAACAGAGGACAGATTTTTACTTTTTTGCACTAGCAGTAAAAACTCGATTAATTGGTAGGCGGCGTTTATCCCCCCCCCTAAAATACTCCTCCCCTGTGGAAATCTCCCCTCGGAAAATAACACCCCCATGCGACTGGTTGGTCTCTAATCTCTTTGCACTTTAAAAAAGGGTTAGAACTCTCAATTTCTGACCTAATGAGTACACTTCAAAGTTTCCGCGATCATGAGGTATGTATGTATGGGGGAAGGGATGAGAAGGGGCAGTATCCCTCCTATACAGAATATATTCTTCTCATTTTTCAATGTTGCTCTTTACTTTCATAATAACAGCGTAGACCAGAATTATTCCCAAAAAACATAAGGGAGTAGATATCGATTTAACAGCTTTGATGCGTTTTTAAAAGCTCTGTTGTACGCCCCCCGCCTCCCAAAAAATCTTTGTTGGAAAACATCCTTTTGCTGGGTGTTTGATGGAAAACTTTTCTACGGAGGAGGGGATTACCGGTATGATTTTAAAAACCATAAAAAATTTAATTTTTAAAGTGTGCTAAGAAAAAAAATTTCACCCGGGTTTATCCGCAAGAAATTTTTCAGTGGAACTGTCAGCTAGAATGGAATTGTCTGGGGTAAATTTCCCCGGTGAGGGAGGAGATGGACATTTTACGTGAAAAGAACTTTCCATGGAGGAATTTTCTATAGGAGAAAGGAATTTTTCTTGGAGGGGGATACGGATTTCCCGGTATTATTTAAAAACCATCAGAAATTAAATTTTAAAAGAAGTTTTTTCAACTGAAAGTAAGGAGCAACATCAATACTTAAAACAAACAGAAATTATTACGTATATAAAATGGGTTGATTCCTCATCAAGACCTTTCTCTTTACCTTAAAGTTTTGACTTTTTGTCCCAATTCTTTAAGAAGGATTCCTGGAACACAATGACCATTTAATAAAAAGGAAAAGCTTTTTTTAATTCTATATTAAACTTTGCCACCACCCGTAAAAACTTGAAAACTTGAACAATAAGAACTTGTTGGTTCCCAAAGCCAACTATCCATTCAAAAGCAAGCTAAACGTTCTTAAACTTTTTGGTACCATGTGTTTTTGGCTTAATTTTGATAATTTTTCACCTGTATTTTTCTCTTCTTTTTTATTAATTTGGCGTCCGCTACTGCCAAAAATTGCAGACGTTCATATGGAAGTCATTTCAAAACAAAAATTGATATGGGGTTTTAAGTTTTTAGATACTTTTGATGTGTAAATTCCTCTTTTTCCCTTTCCTTAGTACTTCTCAACGAAACTAAAAAAAAAAGATCAAATAAAATTCTTGAATTCTAAAACATTATTTTCTGGGGGGGGGGGTAAACACCTAGAACTGATTATTCAGTTCATTTGGAAATAAGGATGGCCGGTTAAACAAGAACTGATCACTGTGGATAAGTGCGTGACAAAGCAAGGATGGGCGGGTGAAGTTAAGTGTTTTCTTTCTCCCCTTAATTGGCATATTTCCAACATGTTCTCCTCAACCACAACACCAGTTTTTTTTTCTATGCTACGAGTGAACCTCTTCGTTGCCTGTGGTTTAACTTGATTTCCTTTGTCCAAGACACACTAGTCACACAGGAAATAACTATGGAAGATGATTGAGTAAGGAAATAACTGTGAAAGATGATCGAGTAATCCAGTTAATATTGCATTTATGGAGCATAAAATAAGACTAAATAACACATTTCACACACGATAGACACTTCATTATCCGACTCTGAACTGAAACTAAAAATCTAGTCGTGAGTTAAAATCAAACTTAAGATTAGCTTTGGTCAAGATTGAAGGGTCGATTGACGGTTAATTAAAGCACATGGCAATCGATTGACGGAAGTTTTTGTTCAAAATGATTGACCGTCTAGAGAGTCTTTTACTCATAACAGAACAACGAAAATAGTATCATGGATTCCATGTAAAGTTAAAAGAAAATATGGATAACATTATAAATACCTGACTGAGCTAAAGTAATCAAAACAAAAACCAGGCAGAGAAATACTTGCCACATTTTAAACAATTAATTTTGCAATCTTCAGAAGGCACAGTTTTATAGTCGTACCTCTTTATCTAAAATAAACATTGTTTCTTGGGCTTATTTGGGATACATTAAGTTTGATTAATAAGTATTAACATTAACCCAAACATTAATCCGTTCGAAGACACAACTATAATAAAATTTTACCAACAGCAAATAATGATCTCATGGTAACTTTTACGATAAATGTTTTAGTCAAACTTAGCCAACAATTCTTAATCCTTTTCAAAAGTCAAATACAAGGAAAAGATGGAAGCTTAAAGTATTTTTATTAAAGGGGAAAGATAACAAATGGGAAAGTTAGATTATTTTTGTTCCATCGCTTATGTGAAGGTTTCTTGTGTTATTTTGCATGCTAAATCATAAAGTTTAACCAAATTGTTATTAAAGCTTAGTTCCTTCACAATGTAACATCATACATTGTCTTGGTGAACTTTTGATGTTTTAAATTAAAATAAATCATTACATAAAAGCAATGGCTGCAGGATTTTGTATTCTCTAACTATATTTATGCGTGAGTAACAAGATTTTACATTGTCTGATTACATTTTTGAATTGAAGATGTACTGTTGAAAATAATCGAAGTAATCAAATTTTTAATTTAAAACATATTCTTATTAACCAGCTAAACTCCTATTTAGTTCAATATAAAAACATATAAAGATATTCATATAAATATATAAACATATTTATTGTTTATTTCAACACCAATTAGAGCTAGATAAGCTGTAGTTTTTCTCAACTGGCCTAACTATGTTTCCCCTTATTGATAGCAAAATCTTGAAAGAATTGATAAAATGTACCGCTGCAAGATCAAAGGGACAGCTCCTGCGATTCTGATTCAAAAGAGATTCAGCAGGTCTGAAAATAAGAGGCTAAGGCGGAATATGTCAACATATGTGGGATTTGAGGGAGGTTTCAGTTTGTCATTTGTGAAGGAATAATTTCAAGGCAATTAAATAGTTCTGATTGAAAAAGCTATTATTAACGTATCACTCTCACACTATGCAAGGCCCATGGGGCTTAAAAGACGTAAAAAAGGTAGTTTGATAATACTTGATTAAATTTATAGCTTAAAAAATACTAGCTATCAGACTTTGTGACCAAAGGGACTGTCTCCAACCGTTTATAGTAATCTGATAATAATCTACTGTAGTTTGTATGGCTGGGGATAAACTAATTTAATCATTCAATACATGCATACTCGGCATTGAAATATATTTGATCAATAATAAACATCATGTTTGATCCTACAATTTGGTTAATTTTTTACACTAATTCAAGATTGTATCATTAACTAAAGTCTGATAAATAATTCCAAAATAGCCCTGACTTTCAAATTTTGCCTTCCTTCTCCAGGCTAAAAGTTATTTTTTCAGCTTTGGCGGCCCAGCTACTGCTCGAAGGTAGGCTGCAACTTAATTCTCTTTCCCTTCCTTTCTTTATATCTCTCTCTCTCTCTTTCTCTCTATCATTTTCATCCTCTATTCCCCCTTCTTTCTCTCAGCCATTTTTTTGCGCTAAAATTATATCATAAATACTTCATTTGAAATTCGTCAAACGGTAATATCTGTAGGCATTTTAATTGAGACTCTACAATTAGAACTAACATAATAAGTAGCCCACCAATATTTGTTGTTTGAATGCCTCCAAGTGCGTAACTAGAATAACAAGTACCCAAGTTTTCATAATAACTATGAGGATAGTCTGCTGAATTTTGTGAATTAGAAATATATTGCCACTGCCTAAATACCCAGTTATCAGCTTCTAACAAAATTCTCAAAACAAGAATCAAACCTGGGCCTGGTATGTCAGAGCTAGCTATCCAAACCACAAGACGATAAGAAATTACCACTCATCGGTTATTTATTTTTATGATCTTTAAAAATACAGAACTCGGGCAAGCCTTATGAAAATTCAACGGAAGTTGAATAAGACCCTATAAACAGGTATCAATCAGAAATTATTTTGCTTATTGAATTCTTGGACTCTCCAGCAGTTAAAGAGGCCCGAGACGGTCAATCATTTTGATCAAAAGTTTTCGTCAATCGATTGATCTGTGCTTCAATTAACCTTCAATCGATCCTTCAATCAAGTTGTCAATTTTGACCAAAGCTAATTTCAAGTTTAATTTTAACCCCTGCTAGATTTTTAGTTTCAGTTCAGAGTCGGGTAGTGAAGTGTCTACCGTCTGTGAAATGCAGTCTAACACTGATTTGGCTTTTCTAGCATGTACCCTGGTTGCGCTCAAGTAAAAACTAAAAGAAATAGGAAACGCGTTGGTTTACAACTTCTTTTTCTGCTCAATCGTCTTGTCCTCGCGGTTGAAATTTGGTGATCCCGGTATAACTTAGGGTGATCCTGGTATAACTCTATTAATAAACAGATAAAGTCGCATTCCGCATTTTTGCTTATTTCCGATATGTCTTCCGTTATTGTTTGTGGGTGACTGACGCAATATTTGAACAAAACTAGTCAAGACGATCAATCACCCTCGTAAACCGCTTGAGTCATTAATAATAATAATAATAATTTATTTATGACCCACATACGAACATTATAAATGACACTGCGGAGTAATGGACGGGAGTAAAGTTTATTCGAACTTTATCACCGTCAACACTTTACTCAGGCGTCAAACAGGTTCCTAGACGGTCAACCACACCAGTCTAATGATAACCCCAGCCTTGGACCCTTAAGAAATAAAGTAATGATATCAGAAAATGCTGACCGACAAAGTAATATTATAGCCTAGAACCTAAAGTGTTCGACGAAAGAAGAGGGCGTGAAAAAAATTGATGAATTATTGTGGAAATAATATGTTCAATTTGAATTTCTGGTGACTGAATTAAATAAAAAATTCACTAAAATCCAACTCCCCAATTTTAAGGATAGATTTCTGATTCTGCAAGCAAACAAACTACTTAGCGATCGAGCTTTTAGGGAAACAGCCTACATGGATAATTGTCCAATATTCTCAATTTATCCGATAATATGAGCAGGTCTGTCCGAGACACTCCCACATCCCTCCAGAAGAAGAGCTCAAACAGAAGGGATTTGAGGCTTGGATTCCTTCAGTAGTCTCACCAATGCTGTGCTATATCGGCCAAGTTGGAGAGAAGAAAAAGATGGATTGGTTCCGAGTCAAAACAGACTGACTTTTTTCTTTGTGTGGTCAATGAACATCACTTAGCAGAGGAGTCAGTTTTTTCTTTGTGATATATTGATTTTTTTTTTTCATTCTTTTTTCCCGATTTGGTGTGATTTAACAGTACAGGGGCTCTTAGCTGAATGAGATGATATCTTCCGCGATAATAAACCCATTTAGTGTGAGTTTCAGTGCTTTTGGTTTTTTGTGGGAGAGAAATGGGGGGGGGGAGGATACTCCTTGGCTTGAGGTCAATACACGAAAATGGTTAGTCAAGTTCATGTGGTCCCTGCATCTAGACTGGAAGAATTTGAAAGAAATTCGGCCCTTTTTATTAATGTATTCTAAACACCCCTGACCCATGATAATAATGAAACTTTAAACTCTTTTTTAGCCCCCTAAATAAATATTTGTTTTCTCATTAAATAGTTCATAAAAAACCCAAATACAAGGAGAATATCTTTTTGGAACTGTCGTGGATGAAGAAGCGGGCAAGGTGCAATTGAATTTTTTTATTTGAATCGTGCACGGATACTCTTGGAGTTCGTTAAACTTTTTTACATGAAAACTCGGCAAATAAAATTAATATTAGGGATTCCATTTTTTTTTTCATGTAAGCAGAAATCTAAAAAAGCAAGGTGGTTTAGCAATACTAGTTAAAAATTATATTCCGGCACAGATGAAAGAAGAATTTCTATATCTGAATACTTATATGATTTTTGAAAGTTGTATTTTTGAATGTTTTTTTTTACCTAATAATGATAAATTTTCAATTTTTGTAATTTATCGTCCTCCCTCATCGAGCATGGCAGACTATTGACAAATTTAAAAATATGTTAAGTGTGATATCAAATCTTCGATTGCCATTTTAATCCTTGTGGACTTCAATATTGACTTAATCGGTAATCTCCCATCAAGCCAGCAAGGAATTGACCGACATGTCCTTCAGTTTTTAGAATGTAACCTTTCTCATTGCATGAACCCAGTATGTTTTATTCCGACACGAATAACAAATTCTTCTTCTTCTCTGATTGATAACATTTTTGCACCTTATCCATGTGAGGCTACATTCGTGGTTATGGAAAATATATCTGATCATTGTATTTTATTATCTGATTTCAAAGCGCAAAAGATAGTAAATAAAGAAAATCCTATGAAGAGGAGATATTTCTCACATGTAAATATGAATGGACTGAAATCTAATCTTAGCGATTTAGATTGGAGTGGAGTTACTAATGAGAATGACCCAAATACATTCCAGAAAAGACCAGAAAAGAACCAGAAAAAATACATACCAGAAAAGAACCTCACCTAAACAACAACCTCGATCGTCTTGTGCTCGCGGTTGAAATTTGGTGATCCCGGTATAACTTAGGGTGATCGTCGTATAACTCTATTAATAAACAGATAAACTCGCATTCCGAATTTTTGCTTACTTCCGATGTGTCTTCCATTATTGTTTGTGGGTGACTGACGCAGTGACGCAATACTTAAACAAAACTAGTCTAGACGATCAATCACCCTCGTCAACCGCTTGAATCGTTCGAACTTTATTACCGTTAGTAGAATGCGCCTTCTGGATTTACGGAGACATATAGCAATTACCATGTTATTTGCGGAGACATATAGCAATTTCTACATTATTCTATAGAAGCTCTACACCTTTTCAAAGAGAGTGAGTATAACTTCATTGGTGATTGAGATTTGAATAAAAGGAATAGTTTTCTTTACAATTCATATTAGTAAGAGAATTGAATTCAAAGAGAATAGTTTATTTGAGAAGACAATAGTAGAGAAAAAGGAATTGTTCATTTACATTATTGGAGATTAATGATGGAGCTGACAACAGTAGCAATGATATACGAGTACCCAATGTGGCTGTGGAAATAACCGCAGGTTGTAGACTATGTCTTGAATGGGACACTATGTATGCTAGATACGTGATATCATTAAGCAAATTTAAGTAGGAGGAGCAGCTATGTTTTGCTGGAAAAGTGAATATTCTCCATATAAATAAACTTCGGTCAGCATTAGATGTCCTATTGAAATATATTGATGAGAACGAAATGCATCAGTGATTATTATTGTAATTAAGTTCAATAAAACTGTTTCTAAATCAATGGTATTTTTTTTCTTTCTATAGTAGACTAGCATATATTTTTTAGAGTAGAAAAAAAAATTCTGGTTAGTCTGAAGTTGGTCGTGAGAGAGTTAGGACTCTAAAAAAATGGAAAGATTCGAGAAAGAGCGAATCATGAGGAATCTAGCTCTTATAGAAAAACATTTGATTCTAGATGACAGTTTTCTAGAGTTTTCAATTCAAAGGAAGATATTTTCTCGGGGAATGCTTGTCGATATAATGAAAACTAATTCCCCATCATTATACTATTGTATGAAGCTTCTACACCGTGGTCCAAATGCATTTACACAATTCATTTACATATTGATCACTACATGACAAAATAATATTGTGGATATTTTTTTAAACATTAGTTTAGAAATTTGGGACTTTTTTTTCATAAGAAAGATGGTACACAGGCATTATTTACTCCACTATCTCTCTATCCCCGACAATTTTTGATGTTGCTAAGTTAGTTTCAGTGTGACAATGAAAGCGAAAACACACAACAATATATACCATACATTTTCCTTATATATATTATCACTGGGCAGCAGGCCATTATGTGAGCATTGCACAATAATTGATCAGCATGATGAAAAGTAAAGATTATGCAACCCATGCAATTTACATAAAGGATATGCTGTAAAAATTAAAGGATGTAATTCCTGTCTTGTAGGGGTGTGTGACTCTCATCCTAGAGGTCACCTATGCTCCAATTTTCATTATGATAAATGTAAGCAGTGGGAGAGTACATATTCCGGTATGATTGGAAAGAATCCTAACCGTGATTTTAGTTTATTGCTACGAGATTGGTATCGTCATGGTTTTAGATTGTTCTGGGAGGAGGAACCAGGTCAGCGATTCAATTGTTGGAACAACATGAGAATATAGTTTCTACATCACTGTTGTGAAAACAATGGGTGTTATGATTATAAGCCCACTGATGTTTATTTGGTTGTGATTTAATGTGATTCGACGCTTGAGGACACTGTTTATAAAATTGCTTCAAATGAGAAAATTGAAACATCTGATTTCTATAGTATGAATAACAATAGTATAATTAACTGTACAAAGATATAAGGAAAGAGTGAAGGCAAACTCAACTGTAGAAAATGTGACCCTGGCATTGCAGTACATCAGTGTCAGTAGATTGTGAATTCAGATAATGTACCTGGGTTAGTTGTTGTCGACAAATATCTAGCAGTTGATTCTATCTAAAGAGTAGAAAAAGTCGGTTCATGATGTATATAAATTTTTATTAATAAACAATTCAACATACATTTTTAGAACATTTTATTCTGAGGGCACTAAAATTAATATTAAATGCACTTGTAAGTATATTCTCCACTAGGAAGTCGTTCAATTGACGTAAGTCAACGTTGATGTTGAGAAACTGCTTGTAGTTGTAACCATGACATCTGAACATGAAAAAGAGTAGTGCATGAAAGACACATGTCTTAGTCTTTAAATCCTTTACTCTTCGTTGATTTTGAATAATGGTTTTCCCACTGCTTTCAATAAAGTTGCTGACGTATGGCTTGTAGAATTTATACGATATGCAAAGAGGATCAAAAAATTCAATATTCTTCGCTGTTTGAAAGATGCATAGCCAATGACCGGTATTCAAAGTCGATGGACTGCTATTAACAATGATTAGGGTATTGTTAACACTTGGAATTTTTTCAATGAAGTCCGAAGGTATGCAATAGGAATTGTACTGGGACATGTCTGGATCCATAATAAATACGTTAATTATTTTATTTGTGTTCAAGGTGCTTGGGCAATCAAAAAACTTCCGTTGTGTTTGATTTCCCAATAGGTTTCATATTGACTCAATGATATTATTTTGATACCTTCCGCCAGAGAATCTACACACTTATAATCTAAACGTACATTCCCAGTTCGTACTATGCTCATATCCTGTGTGCCTGACAAGTCCAAAACAATAACCCCATGACTTTTTGAAAACATTGAATCGGTTATTTCATTTTCAAATAGTTGAGAGTCAAGATCTAGGGACTGCATGGTCAACTCGTACAGAGTTCTGTAGGATTTTTTGTCAAATGATAGAGTGTACAGTGGAATACCACTCACTTTGCACACAAGGCTAGATAGACCGAAAACGTTAAAATCATGGGGGGATTCAGTCCAGGATCCGGCACCGATACTATCTCTCGCACAGGTCACTGCCAATTGAAAAAGGATTTTTTTCACGATTACTTGCTAATTGCAATATATAATGGAATCAGTAGCAATTCAACAGTGGGAAATAGTCTTCGGGGAAACGTGAAGATTCGTGGTGTTGCCATTGGCTCTTAGCTTTTCCACTGCCAATGCAAAAGAGCTCATAACCTGCTTTTTTCGGATATGGAGAAGCGTCAATGTGACAATTACATATGAATCGGATGTAGTATGAAGTATTTTTATCCAAATGAACTACTATTGTGGCCCCAGTAACCTTATGTCAATCTTGTTATCTGGAAGTTGCCTTTCTAATATATTGAATATCACATGAATTGATTTTCCAACCAGATGATGTTCCTGGGTCACTGCAGTAGTCAACTGGCCATAAATATCAACGTCCGATCGATATTCATAGCCCAGTGATTGTTCTCTCACCTCCGTGTACTCCTTTGGCGTTATGATCATAAATTTTATGTAGCTTGCATATTTTGATAAAGTATTGCTACCGCTCAACAATACTCCATTAATAAATACATTAATTTTCTTGAATAGGTTCTGTAGAATACAGTTTTCATAGGAGAGACCGTCGCCGGCATTTGGAGTTGTATTATCTGTCCTTTTCTTCGCCACGAGTTTTATATTAATAAATTTTAACGATAAATCAATGAAAAAGTCCTCATTATAAAATATTTGAAAGTGTTAATTTTCCTAAAAGGGTTGTTGGGGATTAAATTATTCATAGTAAATATACTTGACACTGACATCAACATTTTCACCATTGAATAGATTCAACGAGGAACTGATTGATGGATATGCATCCTTGTGGGGGAGATAAGTCATCTTTAGAGAAGAAACCCTTCTTTGATCTAACAATCTTTTTCTTTTTCTTCTAATTGGCCTTCGTTGTTTTATTTCTGAAAGTCCTTGTTGATGTCCTTTGCTTCCTGCCTGGATGGAGACTGATGAGTGAATGACGCGAACGCATCTTTTTCAATCCCTCCCCATTTTGTCCAGATTTTAATTGTTCACCAACGGCTCTTGCTGAAGATCTAATATTTTCCTTATTACTCTCCTTGAAATTCTTGCCCAACCCCCAGTCCTGTAGTGTGGAGGCAGCAAAATTTGATGCAGCAGGTAAAAGATATTTTATGGCAAGGGGTAGTGCAGAATCAAATAGCCTAACAAACTAGCTACCAAGACCAGATCACGACCTTGTAGTACGACCCTTGTATCAGTCCAATACAATACTTATCAGACGCGAACTCAAAACTCTAACATAACAATCAATATTGAGATTAAAAATAAAATTCTTCTGTGGTTTATTTTAGATAATTGTGCCGTCGTTGAATATGGGTCAAAAATGATAAGCAACCACTTCTAAGCCTTTTGTTATTGCTAGAGGTTCACCTAATTCACTTCTTAGTGTTAACTGGAAGAGTTCCAAATACGAAGTGTTTACAGGAACATACTGAAGATGCTTTATATTATAGTGATGAACAAGTTCATGAGATGTTTTTCGTTCAAGAACACGTAGGAGGTTGACATTTGAATTACCGACTCTCGACGTTTCCACAAAGAATGCATAGAGAAATATTCAAGAGTCCGAGGCGAAACCAGGTGGATAATCAGTAAAAATAACTTGATCCATCCCGTAAACGGTGCAAGCATTTTTCCCATTGATCATAATCTGTTTGAAGACAAGAGCATCTCTTAGATTATCATTGAGGATAATTATTTCAGTGTCAACAGGTGAAGTGATGTAAATCCTATCATGTTCCAATGAATAATTAAAATGGAATATACCATTCCTACGATATGAGATTTTTCTATTGATTGTACGACACAAATCTCCCATATTATCATATTCAATACATTTCAATTTGGCATGTGGATAGTCACTAGGTTTAAGTGCTTCAACCCATTCATAGTCGACATAGCCCAACCCATTCATAGCCCAATCGAAGGGTATAACTTTTATATCATACACACGATCCTTTCTCAGGATGTCAGGTATTTTTGAGAATACAGTCGACAAGAGCCACTTCATATGCAACGTCGAATTTGATGGCGGGGGAGATTTTTGTCCAAAAATCACTTGTCATATTCAAGTCATTGTAGAGAGGATCGGAAACGTTGGACATGAAAGTTACATAGAAATCATTGGGCATTGTCAATATCTTCAACACCGATCCAAGAATCAAAATCAGAGTTGTATCCTAGCCACCGAACAAGTAACTGTTTCTTATCCCTGCGAGTACGTGTCTTTAATATCTTTTCAATTTGGTAGATTTCACTACAATTTTTAACGTTTTGCAGTTCATAGTAATAAAAACTACCAAGACTCTCTTTATACGTGGTATCAAGAAGATGGTAAGTTAAGTGCTTAGTGTCCAGAATTTTTGACACTTTAAAAAGATCAGTGGGCCACAAGTGATTACCACTTTCAAAAATATTGTTTGTTCTATTAATTCGAACAGTATCACCAACATTGAATTTAATTTTCTTCTTGACATTTGATTCATTGGAATACTGTTTAAGAAATGTGTCAATTGTATCATGATCAGAATGATGAACTTCCGTTGGCGTAGAGTTGGACAATGATCGGTGAGGTCGTTGATTATAAATCAACATGATTTTATCTAGATCATGAATAAAAGCCAGTGTATTTGTCACTTTACAATATGTTGAAATTAAAATTCGAATACTTCTTATCAATCTCTCAAACCATGAAGCCTTTATAGGATTATGACAGTGATACAGCATTGCAATACATTTCTCTAGTATTCTTGAACAATGGAGATTAAAATTTACCCTACCGCGATCCGTTTTAATTTTTTTATATGAATACTTTTGGAGAACACTTTAAGTGGCCTGAGCAACTTAAACACCTCGATTTGTTCTATATGGAATGGCATATGCATAGCAACTATAAACACTAATTGCAAGTAGAATGTAATTGTACGCTGTATTGGTCTATGACTTCTGTATAAACTATAACTGGATTAGTTTTTTATAGATTCTCGCACATCCTAAGCGCAAACACTCGTGACCTTGGGAAGAGTGGTGGAGGAACTTAAACCATCCGTTTAGCCAATATCTTAATTAGTACAATTCATAAATTCAGCAATATTGATCATAAAAACGTTGTGTAACGTCCGCTACCATTTTGTATACTGGCTGTTGGTGGTGGTGGTGGTGACGTTGACTTAATACGTCTTCGCTTTTGTCTAGCTGTCAGTGGTGAGCTAGTATTTTCCAAAATTGATTTAAAATCTTTTTCTTCTTCTTCATATTTTAATGGTGTCAATGTTGATGATGATGCATGTTCATTCAATTTTTTTAGAATCTGTCTATTGCCAATAAGACTTTTGGGGAAGTTTAATGTACTTAGAAAGTTGTATAGATGATCGTCAAAGGATGATAGTCCTTTGAAATTTGTAACCAAGTCATAGATTAAATCAAGTTGAGTATAACACTTTCCCTGTATTATAATCCTTTCCCCATTGCTGTCAACTTGAATATGACCACTTTCCAAGAGATAGGTTAGGAGTCGTGTAATTTGTTCACAAAAAGAGTGGGGCCGTATATTTACAAATTTAAATAAAAATTAATACAAATACTCCATCTTTAATTTTGTTCCGGCAGCAGACTCTTGAGAAGATGATTCTTTTTTGTGATTAGCAGCAGCAGTGGGCTTCGATCGATAGGACTTAAGTTTGTCCACTCGGCGAAGTGCATCTTGAAGTAAAATCAGTTTTTTATCATCCTCAATAGTTTCATTGTCAAGGAATTTACTCAGATTGTCCTCAAAGTGTTCCACGGGTGAGAGAACGAGTTCTATTGGAGTTAATTTATAGGGTTTTGCCATTCTCTAGAGAAAACTGTTTACAAGTCCTACAATTATAGGCAGTAAAAGCGTGAAAAAGCTACCGCCTGCCTGAAAAAGTCGTTTCTTTTTTAAATTCTTTTCTCTCTTTTTAGAGGCCCATGTACGTCCAAAGGAACAATGTCGCGTTGCCTGTTTCTTAGCTTCTTCTAGCAGTTAAACAATAACCTCGGTCAAATTTAAAAAAATTTCAGATATTGGATTAAGGAAATTTTTGTCAATATCGTGTTTAAGCATGACCTTTCTACGCGAAGGTTTTGAAGTGCTTGGAACAAAAAAGAAATACCTATTTTTATGTATTTTTTCCAGTGTAATGAGAAGGACTTATTAGTTTTTTTGGGTTCACGGGGATATGTACTGTAGTTTAATCGTCGAAAACATCTGTGACTACACGCATATCCTCAGTTGTATTTTGATTAAGATCTAACATGATATAACCGTAAGGTTTATTAGTTGCCTGATTGTATGCTGAGAGCAGAAATTTACGGGCACCTGGATAGATTTGTTTATTGAGAGTTATTAGCGAGCTAGAATCACAAACAACTCTGTAGATGATATAGTAGGTGCAGTTAAAAGCAAGTGTTCGCAAACATTTGCTCTGATGAAAGAGATTGTGTAGAACCAGAGTAACGGAAATCTGTTCATGATGAGAGCGAACAGTGAACAGTTGTAGCATTTCCTTGGACCATTGCTCAATAGATTCAGCCAGATCGGCAATAATCAGCCAAGACTTTGGTTCAATAATGTTAAAAGCATCAATTCCCTGTATGAACTGTATACTCATCACACCCGTCGTGACAGCAATTGCTTTTATTTTATCGTATGGCTCCTGCCAAATACTATAACAATTGTATATTTTTTTCAGCTTTTCCACAAATATTTTATCACAATTTTTAATTATTTTAGTTAAGAGTGTTGTTTTGCTCGACATTGAGGGCCAACACAGAAACGATCTGAATGGTGTTTTAAATTCATACATGTTCTTTTCAACGGTTCACCTGGACAACTAAGTGTAGACCATAATGGTCTAATGGCTAAATAATTCATGTACTACTACTACTACTACTACTACTACTACTCCGTTCAAGAATAATAAGAAGAAGACGAATAAAGAATCATATTTTCTTTTATTATTTGCATAAAAAAGTAACAATACTTAAAAAAAAGCACATTAAACATGAAAAAATACACTTTTTTAAATTTATTTATAAAAAAATACAACATTTATATAGGCACACAGAGAAAAAACACTTGAATACTTTTTTTTTTGTTTATTTATAAAAAAAAACCCAATATTAGATTAAAGCACTTGAAAAAATATCACTTTTTGAATGAAACATTTACAAAAAATCTGCTCTAAGTCAAAAAGATAACTTTGATAGTGGCGGTGCGCCCCCCGCTGAAGGCCGGTCCCCCTCCGGGCCGCGAGGCCCCCCCCGGCCGCGAGCCCCCCCCCCCAAAGCTTTTAGGAAATAATTTACAGTACTTTATTTAAACCGAGACTTTCCCCATGGGTAACACATTCGGCCCGGTCTGAAGTTAAATAGTGTCCAAGGGGGAGGGTTGTCACACCATCTTGACAAACATAGACCTTGTCGGAAATGGTACTCATGGCAATTTTTTCTATATTTATAGTAAAGTTCTTATATTTCAGAGATCAAATTGTCAGCAATTTGGATCGTGGAATTGTCTTTTGCACAATACAATTCCTACAGGTGTCTACGTCGAAACTCTTATCCACATAGTGCATGGGCACTCCATTGCAAAGTTTCTTCGTTTCCTCGTCATATGTCTGTATAAAGTTCACCTTTAAACTCAAAAAATCAACACGTGAAATCTTATTGCGTCTTGGTTCTGATTTAAAAAATAAAAGCAGATTTTGCGCCAGATGTTTCACTAGCTCGGTGTAAATGTTACCCCCAATGGTGCTGTCCATCCGTGAGCTGATAATTTAACTGTGTACCAAATAATCAATTAGATTTATATTTTTTACTTTTAATAGTAGAGAATCCGTATCCCCGTAGCAGACCTCTACTTGCCCCTTTTCCGGCCACTGTACCCTAGCCACATTGTAGTAGAACTCCAACTTGAGCTTTGTTGAGATATCCAAAATCGTACTGTCTGCAGCAATATTTTTATTTAGTACAATGTATCTTTTTTTTCCTATTCACTAGTACCATGTCCGGGCCAATGATCGTTAAGGAAGTGTAATTTGGATCGACAATAATTCGAGAACATTGTTTGGGATCGGTCACAACGTCACAACGATTCCTATTGCGAACACTCTCAAACATTTTGGCGAAAGCCGTATTCAAAATGAGCTTATAAATTTCTTTTTCAGCCTTCGTTCGCGCTGCAGAACGTTTGTTGACAAAAGTGTCAACAAAAATTTTCATATAGGGTTTTTGACTAAACTGGAGTGAACGTTTGTGACGTTGAAACCGTTGTTGCACATCCATTTTAAAGCTACATGATGTACAACTATGTTTTTTTTTGGCAGAAGGTCAGCGATGAGTTTTTGTTTTGAAGGCGTACAATGGAATCTGTCCACCTCAACTAGACAACTATTGCGAGGACTCAAAGAGTCCTTAGTCACAGTTTTATTGGTACACGGGAAAAAAAAATCCTTTACTGAATCGTGAAGCTCGACTGGTATCTCTCCATCAATTTCAAAAAACCATCCAACCGGTCCATTCTCCTCAACACTGTCTATGTTGGGGAAATAGGGAGCTTGAGGATTATGGAGCTATCTATAGTCACTGCAAGGTCGCACATACTGGGAAAGGGCCGAGGGGTAAAGAGAATTCATATCAAGGAAAACTGCATCCGATTTTGTCCCCGTCTTCTCTCCTGTTGGATCAGTTTCCAAGATACGATCCCCATGAAAAACAAATCCACCCCTCATTGACTTTTCTATGAACAGATGCTGATCAATGTCTGTGATTAATCCAATTTTTTCCCCACTAATTCTTAGGATGAGGTCCATCACTAGATGAGGATATGCAAAATATAAGCCCAAATCAAAATTAAATTCTTCACAGATTTTGTACTTATTTTTACACATAGTGTCTGACAGAGTTAACATTTCACTCAACAAATACAGCTTGTAGTATTCAAGGCTTTGTTTACACCCTTCCACTACCCACACCTTTTTAGAAAAACTTTATTCATGGGTGGTGCAACTGCGATCGTGAAGACTGTTATAAAACGACTATATCAAAAGATTAGTTTCCTCGGTGAATCACGACATGGAACAACAATAGTCATAAGGATATATGCCCTTGACCGTTAACAAATCATGTAAATCATTTGGAAATTGTTGCTTGAGAAGGGGGAAAGCATTGCAACCGTCATCGTTTTTCTGAACTTGAATTAATTCGCTCAATGATTTAGGGAAAAACTGTAGGAATCTAAAAAGCGAATTTTATTCGTGTACTCAACGTCGGCTTCAACAAATTTCCACATAAATTCCAAAACAAGCAACTTTTCCGATGATTTAGGTATGATTTTGTAGGTAAAGCTGTCTATCACCCATGCATATTCAACTGTTCCATTTCTTTGAAGATGCGCCAATGCTGGTAGCACACACTTCAGATCATAGTTAGAGTTATGTATAAAAACCGGAAGAAAAAGTTGCTGTTTAATTTTTAAATTACATGAATTGTGAGCCCATCCACGAAAGTTACTTTTACCTGTTAAACTGGGATCAATAAGGTTGTCGTGATCCTGCACCGCGTCTGTCGGAGCAAGGACACCCCTACATACCCAGCAAATCTTCCCCTTTTTCAGTACCAGTTGTTCTTTATCTGACAATGTCATTGGGTAGTTGATGTGACGCAATCGTGAAATTGCGCCGTTTGCTGTTTTATTAAAGATACCAATAACTTTTCCATGCTGCCCTCCTCATCCATAGCCAAAAAAAAACTCTTACAACTGTATTTTACTGTTGTAATTATGACGAGCATGTGCATTGGAACACGCTACTAGTTTGTATTATATGACTGTATTTGGCCTTGATGAGTTCGAGGCCTTAATCAGTCTTGTTACACGATCTAAAGACACTATCAGCATGGAGATGAAAGCTTTGGAACTTTTTAAATTGTAAAGTGTCTTTGGTTTCTGCCAGCATTTCAATTCGTTGATTCCCATGAATTTTGCAATGGTTCATGTGATCTGAGAATGTTTGTTAATTTCGAAATGGAGAAAGGCACATGGGGCAATAGTGACGTTTCCCATATTTTTTGCCGCGAGAGAAGATTCGACTTAGTACTGTAACGGGGGAAAAATGACCATGGGAATTTACAACTTTAGGGGGCTTGTGAACAACCCACACACAATTTTTAAAATGTTCAATCATCGGTTTCCTAACCGAATACAAAACCCCTTTTTTATTTGTTTTTTTTTCCCATCTACAAATTCAGTTTCAAACTGGAGAACAACCACCCCCAACCCAAGATTTTCATTTGCTTTTTCAAATAAGGTTATCTCTTTCAAGGACACCGGATACTTCCCTTCTAAACAATCAAAATTTACTTTAGGGAAATTTTTTCACCATTACAAGCAAGGCCGTCGAGATTTTTCATTGACGATTCTTTTTTAATGTTTTATGGGCTGCTGCTAAAAATGCATATTTAAAGCATTGCAGCCCTGTGTCAAATTTGAAACCTTGAACCCCTCTCGTAACCGTTAAATCTGGGTGGCAATTTATTCTGCTACACCGCCCTTCCCTTAAAATAATGTTTTTTTAAATCTACTGAGATTCAGATCCATGTATTCGATATATAAGATGGTGGACTAGCATCATCTCTGACTGAACGTGTCCAAAAACTATATCAATTGATTTATACAATTAAAAAATTTGTTCCCAATTTCATTTAGGACAGAATAAAAAGTCTAGTTACCAGTTGAAAGATGAAAATAAAAAATATCTCCGGAGATCGCCTTTTGTAAATAGACTTTTTTATTAACTGATGCTTTAACCCCCCTTGACCCCCCAATTTCTGAATCTGAATCTCAATTTTTGCTCGAATTCTTTCGATGTAGCTATGGAGAACTTTCACAGGGTCAGTTAAAATAGTGCTCGCGTTTTCCTCGAGAGTGTTGAAATCTACCGTATATGATTGTAAGTGACCTAGAGCAGATTCTAAAGAATAAAATGCACGTAATTCTGGGGACTTATCACTATTTTCATGTCCTGTACCTGTTTGTACAGGATTTTAGTCACTAATAGTATATTTGTTGTCAAAAATTTCCCCGGAAAAATTAGGCCCAACAATTTGCATTGTTGTATCATTAAGCGGAATGGCGGGGGGTGACATAGAATCTTCAATACCCTCAGTCTGTTCAACTGGAATGGTTGGAGATGGCATGAGGTCCCCTAGTACATATTCCAAAGTGTTTGTGGACAATTGATCAAGCCAGCCTGTATTTTCCTGCGATGTAATTTCTTTACGAGGACCCGGTTCGGTTGCACTAGTAACATCGCCTAAATGTTCAAGCATAAATCTATCTACCCAGTCCGAATCCTCCATCACATCAATATCACAAGTTAAATCGTCTAGGCTAGCTATGTTCCCCAAAAAACATCGTTAAGGAAACCCCCTTGCCATTCCATATTATCTACAACTAATGTAGGTTCTTCTCTGAACTCCATTGTCGGTGATAGAATTGGTCCTGTAAATTCAGTTGTTTCATCATCCAATAGCGGTGCTATTTCATTAATCTGTAGAAAAACGGTTTTATTTTCTATGTAAAATAACCATTATTTTTATAAAGTTAATAAATTATGTCAATTTTTCATAGTCATTGTCCCACCACCTGAACAATTAAAAGAAGAAGAAAAAAAAGTTACATTGGCTTATGTCTTTCATAATGACAATTGAACATGTTAAAAATATATATTGTTTTAGTCTGGAAAATGAAGTTTTATTCTTAGAGGATAAGTCAGAACAAGAGAATGATATATAAAACTAATGGTTTTATTCAAAAAAATTTTTTTTTTCAGAATAAAAATGCAAAATAGGATCCAGCTCTAGTGTTTGTCCCTCTTGATTATAATTCTCAATAAAATCCGACCATCGTTCATACCGATGCAGTATGTTCTATGAAAAATTGCTCTTCAGCTTCGGTTAATGGGCTTGCATCCCATACATTGGTTGATGGTGTTGGTGTAACTTTCTCGACAATCCATATTTTTCTATGTCGTTTGGTGACGGATGCGATTGAAGTACTGGACGTTGTCAACCTTGACTAAATAAATCAGTGTAAGCGTAAAAATTTTGTTCCCCTTCCATATCAGCAATTAGAGTGCAATTAAAATGCTAGATGGTCCTTTTCAGAGCTCCGGGGAGGACTTTTGGAGATCGGGAGATTCCTTTGGAGTCGAAGGATTGGAGACCTTTCGACTTGGGGATATAGGACTTTACAATACCGTTCAAATAGAACTTGTGTATTATATCGACTCTAGAGTTTCAGCCCCAAATCCTTTTCGAAAACATCTTTTAAAATCATCTTTTAAGAATCCTTTTTCCTGTGTTAATATCTTATCGAAGATAAACATCCAGTCATTTGAAAGCCCACTTTGTAACGAACGATTAACATTCAAATTTATACCTGTCGGATTAATATTCAACCTTCCAGATGGGTTATTTTGATAAAAGGATTAAAATACGCACAAAGCTTAGTGCAAAACACACATCCCAGTTTAAGAACGGTTGTTCAATTGTCAACAGTGAAATAGTGATTTGTTTATATATATAGTTTTTTTAATGAAATAGTAGATTTTTGCATTAGAAAACATCTTGATTAAAAGAGAAATTACATTTAAGTTTTTATAGAAAAGTTTGATAAGATATTTGCTACTTCGGTGTTAGAAAACATCTTGTTTAAAAGAGAAATTACAGGTAAGGTTTTATAGAAATGTATGATAAGCTATTTGCTACTTCTGTTTTATAACCATTCTTTTATATACTGCTAATTTGTTAAATGAAAGAAAATGAAATAGGATTATTATAGAATAGTTTAGAAAAAAATTTAAGTTTTACTCACCGAAATTACGCACTTGAGAAAATTTGCCTTATTTATTGAAAACACGGAAAGAAAAAAAAAATATATACATTTACAAATTCTGGCTGCATTTGTACATCCGAAGTCCCTGGTAAAGCATGAAGAGGATTGTTCCCTCCATCTTGATCAGATGAGGCTGACTTGAATTTCCTGCCAGGTTGCATAGAGGCTCCTGGCTGGTCCATCGAACTTGTATTGGAGCTAGCATATCTGATGACTGATGGTCTTGCAGCTTGCATCGATGTGATATCATTCAATTTTGCTCGTTTTTGCTGTGATGATTGATCAACAGCGTTCTAAAATAAAAATCATTTACAGTTTTCAAATTATTTAGCTTACGGTAGGGTACTACCCCTTCAATATCAAACTCCCAAAAGTTGAAAAAATGACGTAATTTAATTAGCTAGCTCAATTCTTACTTATCCAGAATGAGGGGGGGTTTCAAAAACATCTCCCCATAATATAATTTAATTCATAAAGTCAATTCTGATGTTTGTAGTGCTATAACTATTAGCACTTTAGAATGCTTGCTACTTTTTAAAAATCAATATTTTTCGGCTCAAATATTCCTTCGTGTACATACACTCATCATACTGAACAGCCTTGGGCTCCTAGTATGCTACCTAGGCTGGAATATGCTTTAAACAATTAATAGTTTAATAAATACATCTTTCAAAATTTCACTTAGAAGGACGAAGATCGCAGAAACAGGTTTCAATTTATGACAATGAGCCAAGATATTACCTACAAAGCTTTGGAAGGTACTAAGAATTTTCTCCTAAAATAACATAGTTCAAAATTACCGGTGAATAAATTGTAGGTCCCACCTATATTCCCATCCTTAAGTTTAGACCTGAGGTCCGACGGCTTTACTCACCTTTAATTTGACCCTAAAAAGAATCTATTTGTCAAGGAGACCCTTGTCGCTATCCTTCAATATATAGTATTAATAATTTCAGATAACGCCTGTACAGGCCTGTTTGGAAATTGCTGTATTGTTAAGAGGATTAGACACTGATACTTTTAGAGTGGAACCTCTATTTTTGATAATGTGAAAAGCCACATATTGAACGAAATAATTAAAACTAAAGAATTATGATCGTAACACAGACCTTTCATATCTGCCGAAACTAATATGCAAATTCTATTTTAATTTTTCATATACAACAAGCCAAAATCAAAGTGAACCTGGCTCTCTTTTTTGAATATTTACTAAAATTGAAATAGATGGACTGTTTAATATTTAAAAGAAGGAAGCTTTTTAAAAGAGGTAACAACACAGTGAAAAAAAAACGTAAGTAACGAAATTCGTCCTTAACTCAATGACGAGAAATTTTCTTTTTATTATAATAATGATAAAATTTTACTCACCAGAAGTCGCTTAGAATATTCCATACCAATGTAATTGATTGCAAAAAAAATTGATATTAGTAGATTGAATGAACTCTTCAAACTGTCGGAAATTCTAATCTGAAACCTGAATACATACAAAAAAATATTGAATATATTAACAGCTAAACAAGACGCGCTGGTTTTCTGATACGGGTTTACCCTAAAAGACATATATACCATGAAATGGAAATCTAGTCTATGTAAATTGTGTCAGAAAAACTTGTCTTTCATAACATATTACGCAATTCCTAACTAGTACAAGATGGAGCATAGTCCACCCAAAGTATTAGGCCATGTGAGGGGGTACTCACTCTCTTTGAAAAGGTGAAGAGCTTCTATAGAATAATGTAGAAATTGCTATATGTCTCCGCAAATAACATGGTAATTGCTATATGTCTCCGTAAATCCAGAAGGCGCATTCTACTACCGTTAACGCTTGACTCAGGCGTCAAACAGGTTCCTAGACGGTCAATTAATCTCTTATAATTTTGGAGACCACCATTCTGAACTGAAAACTTTATGAGCAATATAATTCTGTAAGTAAAGGCTCCAAGTATCATCTGTCATATTCATAGGCAGCGCAATAGCGCTGCCTAAGTAAAGAACGATGTTGGCACAATGTATTATTGTTTTTTGTTTGTTTTTTAGATCAGGGGTCTTCGTATAGGAGTTGTCGCAGAAACTTCGAAAGGGACTCATTCGATTGAAAATTTAAAGGGCTAGTACCCTTTTTAATAGTCGAGTGATTGGAGGTCAACCGGCCTCCCCTCCCCCCACTCCATACCCATCTTTTCTCCAAACATATCCAATCAAAACATTGAGATGACAATTTTGTTCAACGTAGTTGAAAGGTCTAAAAATTATGTATTTGAGGATGACAACCCTTCAATAGCCCTCAGGACAACGGTTGTATGTCATTTTCATATGAAAAAAATATTTTACATTTCTTTTTTATTAGACTCCATGGTTTTACTTTGAAGATTATTTTACTTTATTTCTGCTCATTTTTGGTTTAATGAGCCTCTTTACTTTTCTTCAAAAACATACGTGTCCCATTAACAAATATTATCTGTAAGTAATTAAATTAAAAAAAACAAGTTTTTCAACTGAAAGTAAGAAGCAACATCAAACATTAAAACAAACTGAAATTATTACCTGAATGAACTGAAAGGGGTTGCCTCCTCCTCAAGACCTCGCTCTTTAAGTCAAAGCTTTTTTTATTATAGAGTATTAAAAGAAAGCTTATTGTTCTAATTAAACGATCATTGTGTTTCAGGAGTCGTTCTTAAAGAGTTAGGACAAAAAGTCAAAACTTAACCGTAAAGAGCAAGGTTTTATGGAAGAAGCAACTCCTTTCATATAAGTAATAATTTCCGTTCGTTTTAAGTTTTGATGTTGTTCCTTACTTTTAGTAGAAAAAACTTGTTTTTTTTATTTAAGTTCTGATCGTTTTTAAATACTACCGAGAAATCCAGCTCTCTCTCCATGAAAAATTCCGGTACTTGTGCGTTATACGCCACTCACTCAAGTTTACGATGTGTAGAACTCGAGAACAAACAGGTTTCTTCGTTTCTTTAGAGGCAAATTTGGGCTATATATTTGCACATGAAGGGGGGGGGATATAGCAAGTACGCATGCAAAATGTGTCAGGTACAATTATTCTACCTATTATGAAGTAAGAATTGTTTTCTGACTTCAAACTGTTCAAATACTCTCCCCCCCCCCCTTATGTGCAAATATATAGCCCAAATTATGTATTTCCAATCCATTCTGTCACTTGTCTTGTCTCGTGCTAAGCTCAATGAGACTAAAGAAGAAACAGGTTTGTTCTCTAGTTTTACACAGCGTAAACTTGAGTGAGTGGCGTTTAATACACAACTAACAAAATTCCTTCCCCCTACGGAAAATAAAAAAACAAAACTCAAATAAAATTATTAAATTTGGAAAGCCGTATTTTCCACGGAAGGTATGGGGGGTATTTTCCACGAGGAGTATTTTCCACAGGGGGGGGGTGTTTTCCACGCGGGGTGGGAGTAACCACCGGTTACCAAGTTGCCCAGGGTTGAGTCAAATGAAATTGAGTCTAATAAGGGTTGAATTGCATGGAAGTTGAGCTAAAGGGGGTTGAGTTGAATAGGGAGCGAATTTAACAGGGCTTAGGTTACATGGGAATAAAATATTAAAGCATGTCATAAATACTTTACATATATCTTGGCCTTTAGTGTGTATTAAATAAAAAAAAAACAAGTTTTTTAAACTGAAAGTAAGGAGCGACATTAAAACTTAAAACGAAAAGAAATTATTCCGTATATGAAAGGGGCTGTCCCCTCCACAACGCCTCGCTCTTTACGATAAAGTTTTTTATTGTTTTAAAAAATAAAGTTGTGAGACAGAGTCAAACTTTAACGTAAAGAGCGAGGCGTTGAGGAGGGGACAGCCCCTTTCATATACGGAATAGTTTCTGTTCGTTTTAAGTTTTAATGTCGCTCCTTCCTTTCAGTTTAAAAAACTTGTTTTTTTTATTTAATTTCTGATCGGTTTTTAGTTAATGCAGCTTTTATTTGCATAAAAATTTTACTTTTCTTTTGCTAAATGGATGTCTTTAAAAATTAATTTACTTAACTAACTTCTATATTCGTATATTTTTCTTCTGGCAAAAAATACAAAGTTGCAGATTTTTGCAGATATGAGCTTGAAACCTATGTAATAGGGTTTTCTGAGACGCTGAATCTGAAGGTGTGATTTTCATTAGAATTCTTTCACTTGTAGGGGATCTTTCCCCCCTCTTTAAAAAATCGAATAAATTTTCACAGGCTCGTAGCCTTTGATGAGTAATACTAAACTTAATAAAATTTATATATTTAGAATCAGCATTATAAATACATTCTCTTGATACATTTATTAACATCAAAATTCCGTTTTTAAAAGTTTCGATTACTATTGAACCGTATCGCTTGTTTTTTATTGTTTTTTTTTATTACGTATATGTTATTACGTATATGAGGGGGTTCTCCCCTTAGTCAATACCACGCTCTTTACGTTAAAAGTTAAACATTTTATTTAATTCACAAACCCCTAAATCACACAGGCCGTTTAAATAGAATAGATAGATCTTTTGAAAGCAATAAAAAAAAAACTGTAGCGTAAAGAGCGAGGTATTGACTTGGGGGATAACCCCCTTACATACGTTATAATTTCTGTTCGTTTTAAGTTCTAATGTTCCTTCTTACTTTCAGTTGAAAAAACTTGTTTTTTTTTTAATTTAATTTCTGATCGTTTTTTAAATAATGCTTGGAAATCCGGCGCCCCCTTCATAGAAATTTCCCTTACCCCAAAGAAACATCCTCCAGGGAAATATTCTCCAGAGTAACCCCCTCCTCTAGTCCCCCCCCCTCCAGAAAAAAATCCTTCCTGAAAATGTCTGTATACTTCCCAATAACCAATAAATAATGCTGGCAAGTCCGGCGCCCCCTTCTTGGCAATTTCCCTTCCCCCATGAAAACTTCCTTCATAAACAGATCCTCCAACATAACCCCCGACCCACCCTTCCCTCCCACTACCAGAAAAAAAACCTCCTGAAAACTTCTGTATACTTCCCAATAGCCAATACTATATGTTAACATTGGGTAAAGTTCATAACTTTTAGCCCTCCCCCTGGGGACTACGGGGGATTAAGTCATCCTAAAATACATATTTATCATATTTTCGACCATGCTGAACAAAATGGCCGTCTCAAAATTTTGATCTGATGACTTTGGAAAAAAAGAAAGCGTGGGAGGGGGCCTAGTTGCCCTCCATTTTTTTGGTCACTGAAAAAGGGCCCTAGAACTTTTGATTTCCGTTCGAATGAGTCTTCTTTCGATGTTCTAAGACCACTGGGTTGATACGATCACCCCTGAAAAAAAAAACAAAAAAAAAAAAACAAATAAACACGCATCCGTGATCTTACTTATGGCAAAAAATATAAAGTTCCACATTTTTGCAAATTGGTACTTGAAACCGCTGCAGTATGGCTCTCTGATACGCTGAATATGATGGTGTGATTTTTATTAAGGTTCTATAACTTTTAGGGAGTCTTTCCCCCTTTTTTTTGAAAATCAGCCAAATTGTCTCAGGCGCGTAACTTTTGATTGGTTGGACTAAACTTGATGAAACTTATATATTTGAAATTATAATTAAAATCTGATTCTTTTTATGTATCTATTGGTATCAAAAACCCATTTTCTAGAGTTTCGGTTACCATTGAGCCGGGTCGCTCCTTACTTACAGTTCGTTACCACGAACTGTTTGATTAATGAGAACCCTATGTTTTCAGCAATTTTAGCAAGTGGCAAGTAAGTAATCCACTAATGTCATTCGAGTCAATCAAAAAGTAGATGGCAGTACAGCTCGAAGTGAACTAGCTTACCCGTCACACAGTGCTGTGATCTTAAAAGAAATAAAATTCGTGAAAATACCCCCGAAAAATCTCCGCTAAAGAAAACCCCTTTGCTGAAGATTCCTCATCCCCATGGATATTCAAATTTGACAGGTTTTGAAAAATTCTTCGCAATTACAGCATTTTATTAATTCTTTGAAGAAAAATATTCAGCATGATATTACAGGGATTCTCACTTGAAATTTTTTGCAGGTCTGACTGCAAAGAGAATTTTTCACTAAGTGGAGTATTTGCAGTATAAGAGAAGAAGTTTGAAATGTTAAGGGTAATGTTTTTTTTTTTTTAGTCTTCGTTTTTATTTCATTTTTGCGTTTTGTACCCTTTTTGTAAATGGCTCATGTTACTTCACTGTTAGACTTAAAATAAACAATTTTTCTCATTCATCTCTGCTTTGTGTTTTTATTATCCAGTTTATTTTCTTTCTTTTTTAAACTTCTACTAGCTTTAACTACTTCTAATTTTTTTGACATGTTTACTTTTTTTTATCTAATACCGTCATATTTGTTTCTTACTGTGTTTATTTTTCTGTTTGACTCTGAAATTTGACTTCAGCTCATCTTCTGAGTCATTTTTTGGAAGTAAGCCTTTCTATCGTCTTATTTTTCCAGATTTTTCCTGTATCCGTAGCATAAAAATCCCCTGTGATGTTAAACCTCGTGATTCTGATTTGGGAATTCTTGGTAATTCAGAAGAGACTAGTCATTTTTCCTCGGGCCAAAAACTTGTTACAAAAAAGTAAAATGTTATTTCAAAATCAAAAATTATGAAAATTTCGCAAAATAGCCTCAAACTCTTAAATATATCTTTGGGATCACCATGACAAAAACCATATTTTTTTTTTCACATTTAACCCCTTATAAAAAAAAAATCGGTTTGCTCGCTTCAGAAAGACTCAACAAGTAGCAGCGAAACTCATAGTTCAAGTTTGATGAATGAAGGATGACAAATGTTCTCTGAATATTTAGTCGTCTCTGAATGAGTTGAGAAAAGGTCACAAGAAAAGATTAAAAACAATTTGAACTTGATAGAAGAGGCAAAGACTGAACCTTTGAATTAATTAGGGTGAAGAAGGAGCACATACACATATTTTGGCCTCGGAAAGAGTCGCAAAAATTATTAGGAGTAGCAGCAGTAGTATTTATTGATATACGCTTGGTCACTGAAAGCCACTCGGCAGATCAAGAAAAAACTTGTGAAGCAAGCTTAATGTCACAAGCTCACACATCTAATCCCCAATTTTCCCCATACATTTGCTAGTTTACCCCAAAAGAATATTCTTGTGGCTGTATAAAGTTAATAGAAAAAGTCTGAAAGTATGTGATGGCAAAATAAAGGTAAAAATAAAATACTTGACTTTACAGTCCCTACGACCCTACCGGATATGCTGATATCCGTTTCTTAGCCTTTCAGCCAGTAAGTGCGATGGTTGATTGGGGGCTTGCCATTCTGCGCTTTCACACACCCTTCCTGCTTACCTTATCCGGATTCGTCCAATACCAATTTGGAGCTGGGTCAATTCTAGCTAAGCTTGTAGTCAGACCAATGACTCTAATTCCAAACCAAATAATCAGCGACACGAGGACTCGAACCCACCTTCCGAATGATAAAAAACTTTGTTTTAATTTTAATGCAAGTTTACAAAGATAGTCCCTTAAGTATGTAAAGTTAAAATGAAAATTACTTTTTTTGATAACAAAAAGTTCGTTTCTTAGTTTAAAATAATATTTTCCAGACTAAAATTAGCAGCCTAGCATCATCTTTGCAGATACCGAGAAAATAGTCTTAATGAGATAACACACTTGAGAAAATTCTTCCTTTACCTTAAATCTCTGTTCAAATTTCACTTTGTCCTTTATTATAACGAAAATGCTTATTACAAGAGTTCAGTTGGACTGACTGTTCTAAAAAGATCTTAAAATAATTTTAAGCAAAGGAAAAGGAAAACGTCAGATAAAAGTATTTTGTCAAATAATCAACTTAAAACACCGAAATGACAACTCCACACATAATTGCACGGACTACAAAAAAAAAATCTAGGCACTAAAACACGGCACTTGTCAACTACCTTTTTTGAAGGTTCTGTTGCATTGCAACAAACCGTTCATTAAATTGCATCCTCACTGCGTCACTTTGAAACATATCTTTATACACTTGAACAATGGCTGGGTTGTGCACCACTGGTAAGCTCATACGCAACATTTGTAAATAATTTGGAGGAAGTCCGGGTCGAAGAATAAGTCCTGGAGCGAAAGGTACAACCGGGGTACTTAAAGGTTGATAGGGCAGCCTATGATTCGGTATTATACGCTCTTCAAATTTAGGCGGCTGCGCACTCGCAATTGGGTAGATCGTTATTGCTTTCTTTTTAGTCAAATCCAGAACTTCTGGCATTTCTCCAAAATAATTTGTTTCCCCTTTTGATCTGTGAACACCATTTTTCTCGGGTATTTGAACTGGCTTAACCTCAACTTTAAGATCCGGACGGTTCAGTAGCATATTCACATTCGAGATCAATTCACTTGCCTCTTTTTGAGTTTTTTCAATACTAATCAGCGGTGGAACTGGCCTCTTCTCCGGTTTCTTAGTCACGACAGGTGTTATTGAGAATCCACTTCCTAAATTCTTCAAATACGGCATGGATACCTTGGAATTACCACCCCCCGCAGATAAAAGCCCTGTCCTCGAATCAAACACTGCTCCCGTTTTAGTTTCCACTTTAGCACGTTTGGGCGGTCTATCGAGCTCAGTAGATACTCGTTGCGACGATTTTTGAATATCTAAAGATATCTGTTTCACAGGTTTTTCAATTTCTAAAGTTTTCTTATGTAAATTCTCAAGGGCAGATCGGCCATCAATACCAGTAGAGATCTTTGTTCCGTCAGCAGCCACTATGGAAATGTTTAGCTCAGACAGCGTTTTCAGAGCAGGCAGAATGTCAGCCGGTAAATTCTGATGAACACCAGGACGAGGTACGTGCACATGACTAGTTGCTTTTACAGCTATTGGCTTAAAACTCGTAAAACTTGGACCAGCCAACTGCACAACCTGCAAAATAATACGGTCCTAAATATTCACTCATTATATCTATTGCTTCTAATTCACTTTTAGAGTTACATTGTAAATACTCCAAAGATACAAGTGCGAACCCCTTACTTAAGCATATTATTGTAGATACGCGCAAGTATGATCCTAAGCAGGGGGAGGGGGAGTTACATGATGTTTTTGAAGTGGTAATGGAAAAAAAAAAACTTTAACCAAAACTTCTTTTTTTTCGAATTCCAAAGAGACCTTACCCTTCATCTAAGTAAGCTATAATATTCACGCCCAGTTAGATTTTTCGAATATGACAAAAAAGAAAATAAAACTTATACGTTTTAAGAATCTTTTCTGGAAATGGTTTATCTTTTCTTGTCACTGAAAAGTGTAATTCGCTTTTGATGATGCTTTTAATGCTTTGAAGGAGACGGCTGGAGGTGGGAGCCCCCGTCCCTCTATCCCACGCTATGCCACCACACGTCCTAAATGAGCTGATAACATTTCTAGGATCTACCAATCAATGCAAAACAACCTTAGAGTAGATGATTTTGAATAGCTTGCTTTCAAAAGTGGAAAGGCGGACTGAACACACTTATGCACACCTTGACAGATTTCAACATACAAATAGCCCCTTTCAGGCACAGAGGTCATCAGCACTTAGAAACAACAGTTCATAACAATATCAGGTGTTCACGTTAAAGAATACACAAGCATACTCGCATTAATTTTCCCAGAGATTGATGGAATCATGCATAATTTTCTACGGTGAGAGAGGGGATGAAGTTTCCAGAAAAGTGGTTTCCACCACAAAAGAATCATGTTTTTTCTTACAAAATATTTTAATAAATAAAAATTTTATATGTAAATATAAGAAAAAAATTTAATGAAATTAATTCAATTAAAATTTTATAAGTTAAATTAAAAAAAATTTTTTTTTTAATATTTATTACTCTTACTCTCCATTACTTATCAGTAATATATTTATTACTTATCAGCACGTAATAACAACATTAAATAGCAATATTAGGGGTTCACGTTGAAGAATAGACAAGCATACCCGCATTGAATTTCCAAGAGAATCGCGCAATTCTGCATTATTTTCTACGGTGGGGAGGGGGCAATGTTTCCAAGAAACGGGTCTTACCAGAAAAGCATCATGTTTTTTTCTAACGTTGGAATATTTATCACTCTTTCTATATTTTCTTTTTTCAGGAATATACAAATGTGCCTTTTCAGGCACAGAGGTCATCAATATTTGAAAACAACAGTTAATAGCAATATCCAGGGTTTGCGTTGAAGAATATACAGGCATACCCGCAATATATTTCCCAGAGAATGGTGCTATCATGCATAATTTTCAACAATGGGAGAGGAAGCGAAGTTTCCAAAAAAAAGTTTTACAAGAAAAGCATCATATTATTTCTAACAAAATACTTTAAAATATTTAAAAATTTTAATATTACAAAAAATTAATTAACTTTTTTGTAATATTTATCACTCTATATTTTCGGTTTTTCAGGAATATACATGTCAAATAAAAAAAAAAAATTACATTTGTCACCATCTATCATAACAGTTAGCCTATAATTTGCAAAGCCTTATTTTAACAAATTTTCTTTTTATTGAAATACTTGAATCCTTGCAACAAGCAATTGACTAGAGACATACATGCCAAATAACATTATTTGCCTTTCGCTTAAAATTTAAGAGATTTGTAGACAAGGTGGCAATGTAGACATTGCAGCATACTATGTAATAGAAGTAATCCTAGCAAAAGAAGCAATTTTTTGGGAATAAAAAAGCTTGGAAGGTTGGCCATATCACGACATATTTTTCTCCATGTTCGCGTATTTGTCGTTTTCTGTGACTTAAGGATGTATTGAGACGTTTGTTCTAGTTTTGAAAAAAAAAATAACATACGTAACTACATGTTAAATTTTTTCATTAAAAAAGTACTAATTGAGTTTTCAATGCATTATTTTTTTTTTTTTTTGTTAATTCCAAAAAAAGTGCAAATGCATATATGAGATGAAGACACTGGGAATAAAATCTCTATCTCTTATTTCTTCCCCTCTTTTATCTCAGGCAAGAAGGACATTACAATTAGGAAAATGCTATATTTTTCTTATTCATTACGGACCATTTATTATGACGTAGAGCATTGTGGGCGGAGGGTTTTATTTTTTGTAGAAGAGTAATGCCGAAGCAAACTTTTGGTTTAAATCTATTCCCTCTCCCTCTCTCTCTCTCTCTCTCTCTATCTTTCTCGCTCTCTCTCTCTCTCTCTGTCTCTCTCTTTCTCTCGCTGTCTCTCTATCGCTCAATCTCAATTTCTATATGTATATATATAGCTCTATCTCTCTTTCTCTCTCTCTCCCTCTCTCTCTCTCTCTCTCTCTCTCTGTCTATCTCTCTCTCTATCTCTATCTCTCTCTCTCTCTCTCTTTCTCTCTATCTCTATCTCTCTCTCTCTCTATCAATAAAAATCTCAATATATAAAAATCACTAACTCTATCTCTATATTTCTGTATCTCTCTGTTTTTCTCTATCTCTCTTTCTCTATCTCTCTCTTTCTCTCTCTCTCTCTATATCTCTCTCTCTCTCTTTCTATCTCTCTCTCTTTATATCTCTCTCTTTATATCTATCTCTCTATATCTCTCTCTCTCTTTATCATTATCTATCTTTATCTCTCTCTCGCTTTATCTCTCTCTCTCTTTATATCTCTCTCTTTATCTATCTCTATCTATATATCTCTCTCTCTCTTTATATCTCTCTATCTCTCTTTATCTCTATCTCTATCTATATCTCTCTCTCTCTATCTCTCTCTCTATTTCTCTCTCTCTCTCTCTGTTTCTCTCTCTCTCTTTTTATATATCTCTCTCTCTTTATCTCTCTCTCTCTCTATCTTTCTCTCTCTCTTATCACTCTCTCTCTCTATATCTCTCTCTCTATATATCTCTCTCTCTCTATCTATATCTCTCACTCTCTATATCTCTCTCTATCTATATCTCTCTCTCTCTTTATCTCTCTCTCTCTTTATATATCTCTATCTCTTTATCTCTCTCTCTCTATCTCTCTCTCTCTATTTATCTCTCTCTCTCTTTATCTCTCTCTCTCTCTCTTTCTCTCTCTTTATCTCTCTCTCTCTCTTCTATCTTTCTCTCTCTATATCTCTCTCTCTTTATCTCTCTCTCTCTTTATATCTCTCTCTTTTTATCTCTCTCTCTCTTTATCTCTCTCTCTCTTTCTCTATCTCTCTCTCTATCTATCTCTCTCTCTCTTTATATCTCTCTCTCTTTCTCTCTCTCTCTCTCTCTCTCTCTCTCTCTCTCTCTCTCTCTCTCTCTCTCTCTCTCTCTCTCTCTCTCTCTCTCTCTCTCTCTCTCTCTCTCTCTCTCTCTCTCTCTCTCTCTCTCTCTCTCTCTCTCTCTCTCTCTCTCTCTCTCTCTCTCTCTCTTCTTTTTTTTTTTTTAGTGGTTGCAGGTTGTAAAAGAGAGGCGAGATGCACTTTATGCACTTCCAAGACATCTGAACTTCAGAAGTTACTTTGGAATTTGCTTAACCATAAGCTTGCGAAACTCGCCTGGTTTAAACTTCTAAAACTTTTAAACTTCCTTTAAAAGACAGATAATCTAGACTTATATATGTAGCTTACCAGAAGCAATTGCAAGCATGCTGCATACTTTTAAGGTAAAGCAAAGTAAAAAGCGGGCAAAGCCTAGCTAACACAGGAGCATATGAATTTAAGCATAAACCATGAATTTATAAACCATACATATGAATCTAAGCATAAAGTTCCTCTACCGTAAAAATTCTTGGTCTTAACCCCACTATGACCAGAAATAAAACACTGTACACAACTGTGAACCTGACCTCGACTATTACGACGCCAAGACCAAATTGTTAATGTTCGACGATTTTGGCTAATGTTTTAATATTTTGTCTGATGCTTATTACTCTTTGAGGATTTTCGTTAATGACTCAAGATTTTGACTAGTGTTTGAAAATCCTGTCTAATGTATTCAGTATTCGAAAATTTTGAATAAGAGTAACATTGGGTTAAAGACAAAAGAATGACTTCGCCAAAAGGACACAACAAATATGTATTCCTTTTTTCAACTGTTCAAGCTTCAGCACACTAGCTTAGCTTTACACTTTCGTTCAGAAAATTTAGGTAAGATGAAAATAGACTTGAGCTTTTGATTGAAATATGGATTCTAATAACTAAAGTTAAGCATGCTTTTTATGTTTCTAGTTCCATTGGGTAACAATGCTACCTTATTGGCTTCTAGTAGTTTTTAGTCCTCTTCAACTCATCTCATAGGGCTTGACTACCCACGTATGAACATACGTGGGAAAGGGTAGTTTTTTTTATTTTTTTAGAAATTAGAGGATTGCAGCCGTCTATCATCAGGCTTTTCGAGCCTTAATCGGGCGGTTGTGTGTATGTATATTTTATTTTGTAATTATTTGTAAATTAAAAAAACAAACAATGAAATTCTTACTTTACAATATAACATCATGTTTCTATTAATAATATTATCAGATTTTATTCCATTGTTGTCCAAAGTTATAAATCATTTTTAAAAAATACTTTTGTCCAGAATCTTTTGCACTCACTTGGCGGAGTGGTTTTCAAAGATCAAGAATGCGGTAAACCCATTTTAACAAAGAAGACATAACGCATCACAAAATGATAAACCACGAAAAAACGGATTATTTAGGGCTACATTTGGGACCGTTATAATTCAGGAGGGGCGGGGGTGCATTGACAGAAAATGAAATATATACCAGAAAAGTATAAAATACGGAATTTCGCTTTCATAGTTATAAACAGCATAAATATTTTCCGCCACAATGCAAAATTCAGCACAATTAAAGAGAGAATTTGTAAATTAGGAAAAAAAATCCCTGGCTTCAAGGCCATATAAAGGAGGAGAGGGGTTACCAGGTTTGAACCCCCCCCCCCCCAAAATTTTTTTACGGCTCGTAAAAAGTAAAAAAATGCATATAAATAAACTCTTGATGCATTCTGTAGTTTTACCAGTAACCCTCCCCCCCCGAAAAATATAGTCCCCCGAACAAAAATCCTGGATATGTCCTTACCTGGCTTTGAATAATTTTTCTTAGTCCTATGGGTCAAATACCTTCAGCGGAAAAAAAACATCAAAATGTTAACAAACAAACTCAGAGCAGCAAGCAAAGACTCGATTAAAAACATTGACAATTAAACTGACGATGCAAACCTTAACTTTATTAGGCTTTAACAAGGCCTTTATTAGGCCTTAACTTTAACAAGCCTTGACAAGCCTTAAATTGTCAATTGCATTGACAATTAAACTGACGATGACAAGGATCTCCTTAGCAATTAAATCAAGCAATTCTTATCATTTAATCCAAGAAATCAGCTGTATATCTAAAAAAGTTGCAAGTTACAATCAAGGCCGTATCCAACATTTTTGTTGGGAGGGGGGGGGGTACTAAAAAGAACTTTAAAAAAGGCATCAAAATTTTTTTTTATGCATTTTTGTTACTTCTTTACGCGTCGCACTAACATTTCGGAAAGGGGACAACCGGGGTAGCCGTCCCCCCCCCCCCCGCTATAGACACGGCCAGAGCTATAACTTCCAAGTTTAATTGGAGATTAACAACACGAAAAAAATACATGTTGTTTCTTAATCGATGTTGTTTTTGATTAATAAAAGAAAGGTCTCTTTTCCATCTTTAAGACAAGACAGACATTTCCAAAATTTAACCTATTTTTGCATCTGAGAAAAAAAAATATAACACATTAAAAAATAGCAAAAATATTTCTAAAACAGGTAGGATTTTAAACTAAAAAACTAATCCCTGCATCATTTTGTACGTTTTAGCTGTTTAAGAAAGGTTGCGTAGTCTAAAAAATTGTTTATTAAGGATTATTGAGACCCAGCGAAGCTATAGGAAAGCGGATTGGATCAATTGATCGAGGATGTTAAATTACCAATATCACTTGAACAAAAGCGTCACATAACACCTTTGGAATTACTACACCCCAAATCCAGGACACACCCAAACAGTTACCTGTTCCTTTGGTACGGTTATAGCCGTATTGGAGCTCCCATTAGCTGTTTTAAGAGATGTTTCTAGGAAACCTCTGTTAGCAGTCTTAGGTGATGTTTCTACTGGAGTCCCATCGATTGGTTTAGGAATTTCTTTCACAGCCTTTTCTCCCAATTGAGTGCTTTGCTTTATCTGAGGTGTACTGGGGTGTATCTGGGGTGTACTATCAATTTCATCAATATTTACTTTAGCAGCTGAGCAACTCGTTTCTGTCTCTTGCTCAAGATTTTCTTTCTCCAATTTGGTTGGATTTTTATTTTTCCTTCTTTGTTTTCGACCTCCGAGATATGGACTGCTATTGCGCGTTGATCAGATTGATAGTTGAGGACCATTTGCAGTTGAGTTTCCGTTCTATAGAAAACGGCTTTCAAACTAAAGAGCATTCAACTACGAAGCACATATAAAGGCAATGCACATTCAAAAAAAAGAGTAATGCAAGCAATGACTAAATAAAAAAAAATATATAATAAATTGAACAATAGAATAAATAAAACAATAATAATAAGTAATAAACTATTAACCAAAAGAATGGGACAACTTATTAGATTTGGATCTCCGGCGATATGTATTGGAAAGACAGGGGTTAAAAACTCCTAGAGCCACTTAAAGTGTATGCGTCTGGCGACTTTACTAAATAAGTAGAAATTTGAAAGAAAATTAGATATTTGAAATGGTTAATGTACAGTAGAACATGAATTAATTAAAATCAAAATCAAGTCTGAACAAAGTAGGCCTAGGTTAGCTTAGAAAATATTGTCAGGTTCAGTAGGCTATTTAACTACAAGCTCGTGGGCCTTTTGGAGATAAAATTATATTTTCTTTATCCTCACCAGCATTTTAAACTAAGTAAAAGATCAGTAAGCAGCGGTTTTGAGTCAAAATAATCAAAGGCTAGATGGGGTTGGTGATTCTTCTTTTAAACACTAGCGCCAGTGTCCACTCTTACAAGTTCCCCTACTCTATATGAAACTGTATCTGAACAGAGTTGCCAAACAATTTATCAAATTAGCTTAAACAAAACGCCCATTTATTTCTATGTTTTTTAAAACGATGTTTCATCTCAGCTCAAATGTGATTTCTAAGAATTTTCTTAATTTGCAACGCTGAAATTTTAAATTTGGATTCTGATTTTAAATCAAATTCAGGATCTGTCCCAGATACGAGCATGATTGCCACTTTTTTGACAAGGCTAGAACAAATGTGTCCATTTAGTTTGATTCGATTTCTTTTCCTTTTCTTTTCTTTATTCTGATGCTTTAAATTCTGGATTCCGATTCTGTTTCTGAATTTAATCCTGAACCTATTCTAATAATAACAAGGGTGTAACCTTTTCTGACAAAAATTATTATTTTTCGAAACCAGACTATTCGAACTGTAATTTGATCTGTCTGGCCTTTCGTTTGTTCTGGTTTAAATTCGATTCTTATGCATTTTTAGATCCACAACACTTCAATTCTCCTTAAAGACTTTTGTCAAAAAGCTTTAAAAAGTCAAAAATCTTTTTGGCATTTAAGGTTAGGGTGGCATATCACATCTCAGCCATCTTTAGGAACAGACACAATAGTTTGCTTGTTTTTTTTTTTTTCACATAGTTCGCCTTTTTTTATTTGCGCTTTTACCGCTCACGGATAATTTAAAAATATCAGTTCATTTTGAGGACACACCCAGGCCACCTAAGCAGGTCATTCATGATGTACCAGACAAATTTTCCAATTGAGGAGAAGGAGGAGGGGGTATTTGGACCAAATTTTCTTTTAAGCATTTGGTTTACTAAAATGGGATAGAACCACTCCATCCATAAACAGAATCAGTAGGCCCCTTATCTTTTATACCAGCAAAGAGAAAAAAAATAGTTTGTCAACTAACTAGTTACTAACTAATGACTTACAAACAGCCAAAGAAGTTCTAAAAAAAATAATATATTTTTTAAATTATACATATCAAGAAAAGAAAAAGTTGAAAACTTCCAAATCAGCATGTTCTATTTTTCTATCTTTAAAGTATTAACTTTAGTTTCTTTGTTAGTTTTACACCATATCTGTCAGGCAAGTATGTAAAGTCTTTTTTTAGAAGCAGGGGGACCAATTCGTCGAAACATAAAAACGAGTGAAGTAAATGACATTCGTAGGAAAACATGATGAAAGATTAGCCCCCCCCGTCCCCCAAACGTACTTCCTTGTTATGTAAAACTATTAATCGCAGTAGTTAGGCAATTGTATAGACAAATTCAAAATTACTGATAAACATGTTTTTGGGACTTAAACATAAACTCCAATTGGGCAAGGGGTACTTATCCACATGCCAAGAATGCTAGACTCCCCTCTGCAATAGATAGTCTTTCCAGTCCAATCCGCGGAAGGTAAGTAGTTACATTGAAAAATTCAAAATTAATGAGCATCAGGTGTTTGGGACTTTAAGATAGTCTAAAATTGAGCAAGGGGTACTTGTCCCCACGCCAAGATTTCTAGACTCCCCCCTGCAATAGTTGTTCTTTACATTAGTAACCGCAGAAGTGAAGTAATTTTATATAAAAATTCAAAATTAATGAGCATCGTGTGTTTGGTTGTTAAAAATAAGTTAAAAGTTTGTCCCCACACCTAAATTTCTTGCCTCCCTCCTTCATTTGCTGAAAAAAAAACCTTTATCTGGTTTTTACACTATTAATAGTAGTAGTTAATTAATTATAAAAAAAAATTCAAAAGCAATGAGCAGCAGGTTTTTGGGAGCTTAGTATAAGTTAAAATTGGGCAAGGGGTACTTGTTTACATGCCAGGAATTCGAGACTCCCCTCTACAAGAGTTGTTATTTCAATGATTAATATCATTAGTTCAGTAGTTATATAGACAAATTAAAAATTAATGAGCATCAGGTGCTTGGGTTTTAAAAATAAGTTAAAATTGGGCAAGGGGTGTTTGTCCCCACACCTAGATTTCTTGCCTCCCCCCTGCATTTGCTGAAAAAAAAACCTTTCTCTGGTATTTCCACTATTAATCGTAGTAGTTAAGTAATTTTATTGACAAATTCAAAATCAATGAGCAGCGGGTGTTTGGGTGTTAAAAATAAGATAAAAGTTTGTCCCCACGCCTAGATTTCTTGGCTCCCCCCCGCTTTTGCTGAAAAAAACCTTTCTCTGGTATTTACGCTATTAATCGTGGTAGTTAATCAAATGTATAAACAAATTGAAAATTAATGAGCATCAGGTGTTTGATTGTTAAATATAAGTTAACATTGGGCAAGGGGTGTTTTTCCCCACACCTAGAGTTATTGTCTCCCCCCTGATTTTGCTGAAAAAAAACCTGGACCTGTAAGTCTAGACTTAATAACGTTAGAATCTCAATTTTAAAAAAAGAATCAAAATTAATTAGCATAATTCTTTTTGTTTTTTTACATTTACTCACATTGGGCAAGGGGTGTTTGTTACCTAAAAAGGAGATATAGCGTCACAACGTCATTTGCTGAAAAAAAACCTTTCTCTGGTATTTCCACTATTAATCATGGTAGTTAATTAATTTTATTGACAAATTCAAAAGTAATGAGTAGCAGTTGTTTGTGTGTTAAATATAAGTTAACATTGGGCAAGGGGTGTTTGTCCCCACACCTAGATTTCTTGCCTCCCACCTGCATTTGCTGAAAAAAAACCTTTATATTGTATTTCCACTATTAATAGGAGTAGTTAATTAATTTTATTTAAAAATTCAAAATTAATTATCATAAGGTTTTTGTGTGTTAAATATAATCTAAAATTGGGCAAGGGGTGTTTGTCCCCACACCTAGATTTCTTGCCTCCCCCCTACATTTGTTGAAAAAAAACCTTTCTCTGGTATTTCCACTATTAATCGTAGTAGTTACGTAATTTTATTGACAAATTCAAAATTAATGAGCATCTGGTGTTTGTGTGTTAAATAAAATCTAAAATTGGTCAAGGGGTGTCTGTCCCCACGACTATATTTCTTGCCTCCCACCTACTTTTGTTGAAAAAAAACCTTTCTATGGTAATTCAACTATTAATAGAAGTAGTTAAGTAATTTTATTGACAAATTCGAAATTAATGAGCAGCAGGTGTTTTGGTGTTAAATAAAAGCTAAAATTGGGCAAGGGGTATCTTTTCCTACACCTATATTTCTTGCCTCCCCCTGCATCTGTTGAAAAAAAACCTGTATCTGGTATTTCCGCTATTAATCATGGTACTTAAGTAATTTTATTGACAAATTAAAAAGTAATGAGCATCAGGTTTTTGGGTGTTAAATACATGTTAACATTGGGCAAGGGATGTTTTTCCCCACAACTATATTTCTTGCCTTCCCCCCTCAATTGCTGAAAAAAAAACCTTTCCCTGGTATTTACACTATTAATAATGGTAGTTAAGCAATTGTATAGACAAATTCAAAATCAATGAGCAAAAGGTGTTTGGGTGTTAAACATAAGCTCAAGTTGGGCAAGGGGTACTTTTTCACACGCCAGGATTGCTAGACTCCCCTCTGAAAGAGTTGTACTTTAAATTATAATCAGCGGAAGTTCATTAATTTTCTATACAACTTAATAAACAATGAGCATCAGGTTTTTTGGAGTTAAAATTAATTTACTATATGGAAAGTAGTACGTTTTCCCCTGCCAAGAAGTCTTGCCTCCCCCTGCAATATATAGTCTTTACACTATTAATCGTAGTAGTTCAGTAATTTAATAGACAAATTAAAAATTAATGAGAAGCAGGAGTTTGGGTGTTAAATATAATCTAAAATTGGGCAAGGGGTGTTTGTCCCCACACCTAGATTTCTTGACTCCCCCCTGCAATAGCTGGTATTTCCAGTATTAATCGCAGTAGTTAAGTATTTTTATTGACAAATTCAAAATTAATGAGCATCAGGTGTTTTGGTGTTAAATAAAATTTAAAATTGGGCAAGGGGTGTTTGTCCCCATACCTGTATTTCTTGACTTCCACCTACATTTGTTGAAAAAAAACCTTTCTCTGGTATTTCCACTATTAATCGAAGTAGTTAAGTAATTTTAATGACAGATTCAAAATAAATGAGCATCAGTATTTTTGGTGTTAAATAACAGCTAAAATTGGGCAAGGGGTGTCTTTACCCACGCCTATATTTCTTGACTCCCCCCTGCATTTGCTGAAAAAACCTTTATCTGTATTTCCACTATTAATCACATTACTTTATTGATTATAAATAACGATTCAAAAGTAATGATCATCTGTTGTTTTAGTGTTAAAAAAATGTTAACATTGGGCAAGGGATGTTTGTCCTCAAACCTAGAGTTCTTGCCTCCCCCCGTCAATAGCTGAAAAAAAAACCTTTCTCTGTATTTCAACTATTAATCGTAGAAGTTAAGTAATTTTATTAACAAATTCAAAATTAATGAGCAGCAGGTGTTTGGGTGTTAAATA
>NC_142796.1:40350893-40398393 GCF_049724085.1 Artemia sp. Qi Xiang Cuo
AGACTGACCATTGGCTATGCATCTTTCAAACAGCGAAGAATATTGAATTTTTTGATCCTCTTGGCCTATCGTATAAATTCTACGCTCCATACATCAGCATCTTTATTGAAAGCATTGGGAAAACCATTATTCAAAATCAACGAAGAGTACAGGATTTAACGACTAAGACAAGTGGCTTTCATGCACTACTCTTTTTCATGTTCAGGTGTCGTGGCTACACCTACAAGCAGTTTCTCAACATCTACGTTGACTTACCTCGATTTAACGGCTTTCTAGTGGATAATATACTTACAAGTGTATTTAATATTAATTTTAGTGCCCTAAGAATAAACTGTTCTAAAAATGTATGTGAAATTGTTTACTAATAAAAACAATTTATATACATGATAAAAAGACTCTTCTACTCTTTAGATTTCATCCGCTACTAGGTATTTGTCTACACCAAGTAGTGCAGGTAGATTAACTGAATTCAAAATGTACTAATCCTGATGTACTGCAATGTCAGGGTCACATTTTCTAAAGTAGAGTGTGGCTTCAATCTTGTCACATCTCTTTGTATAGTCAACGATACTATTCTCATTCATTCTATAGAATTCACATATTTCAATTTGCTTATTTGAAGCAATTTCACAAACAGTGTCCTCAAGTGTCGAATCACATTCCGTCACAGCCAAATAAAAATCAGTGGACTTATAATCATAACACCCATTGTCTTCACAGCAATGACGTTGAAACCATATTCTTTTGTTGTTCCAACAGTTAAATTGCTGACCTGGTTCCTCCTCCCAGAACAATCTAAAACCACGACGATACCAATCTCGTAGCAATAAACTAAAATAACGGTTAGGATTCTTTCCAATCATACCGGAATATGTATTCTTCCACTGCTTACATTTATCATAGTGACAATTAGAGCATAGATGTCCTCTCGGGTGAGAGTCACACATCTCTTCAAGACATGAATTACAACCTATAATTTGTACGGCACATCCTCTATGCAATTTACATGGGGTGCTTAATCTGCACTTTTCATCATACTCATCAATCAGAGTGCAACTCTCACATGATGACCAGCTACCCAGTGTTTACATACATAACGTACATGTATGAAATATTTTGTCATGTGTTGCCACTCTCACTGCCACAATAAAACTGAGCTAGCACTAACAAAAACTGTCTGAGAGAGAGAGAGAGAGAGTAAATCATCCTTGAGCACCATCTTTCTCATGAAAAAAGTCCTAAATTTCAAAACTAATGTTTAAAAGCATATCCACAATATCATTTTGCCGTGTTGTGATCAATATATCAATAAATTGTGTAAATGCATCTGGACCACGACATAGAAGCTTCATACAATAGTCTAATGATGGAAAATCAGTTTTCATTATATCAACAAGCATTCCCCGAGAAAAAATCTTCCTTTGAATAGACAACTCTAGAAAATCGTCATCTAGAATCAAACGTTTTTCATAAGAACTAGATACCTCATGATTCACTCTTTCTCGAATCTATCCATTTTTTAGAGTCCTAACTCTCTCACAATCAGCTTCAGACTAACCAGAATGTTTTCTACTCTAAAAATATAAGCTAGTCTACTATAGAAAGAAAATATACCATTGATTTAGAAACAATTTTATTGAACATAATCACAATAATAAAATTCACTGGTGTATATTTGTATCGTCGGCTTATTTCTATAGTAAATCAAATCGTGAATAAAGTGTGTATGTTTACAGAATATTTGTTTTTCCTGAAAAATATAATTGTTCCTCCTAGTTAACCTTTTTTAATTATATAATGTATCTTGAGTGAATGACGTCCCATTCAAGACATAGTCTACAACCAGCGGTTATTTCCACAGCCACAGAGGGTACTCGTATATCGTTGCTGCTATTGTAGGCTCCATCATTAATCTCCAATAATGTAAATGCGCCATTCATTTTTCTCTACTAACATCTTCCCAAATAAATTATTCTCGTTGAATTCAATTCTCATACTAATATGAATTGTAAAGAAAACTAGTCATATTATTTGAATCTCAATCACCAATCAAGTTATACTCACTCTCTTTGAAAAGGTGTATATGCCCTGTAGAAATGTTTACCTATATGTCTCGTAGAAGTATAAGGCCATGTGAGAGGATACTCACTCTCTTTGAAAAGGTTCAGAGCTTCAATAGAATAACGTTGAAATTGCTATATAGCCGAGCAAAGTATAAGGCCATGTGAGAGGATACTCAAACTCTTTGAAAAGGTGTAGAGCTTCTATAGAATAACGTAGAAATTGCTATATACCCGAGCAAAGTATAAGGTTACATACTACTCATATGCAGACATAAATGCTAACATATACACATGCAGGCATACATATGCACCCATATGCATACACACACCCATGCCAACCTATACACATGTGTACATACCTGCATACCCACATGTACGCGCACTCACATAGATCCATAATAACTATCTGTGTCTACCTATAAAGATTTAAACCTACGGATACTGTACCTTCATTTGTTTATGTATTTAATTTGATTAAATCAGGTAACAACAAACGCAAAAAGGAAAGGCAATCCAAAACAGGGTACGCGGGGGAAAAATGTAATAAAATGTATCCACAAACACATCTCCCGGACAGGCAACCCCGATGAGAGGGGGGGGGTTTGTATCCCTTTATTATTCACAAATCCCTCTTGAAACCTGCTACAGGGGGTCTATACCTTGGGCCCTCCTTTTGCCCTTTTGGGCATTCCCCAGCAAAATGCCCGCGTTCACCGCAGCTGTAACACGCCGAAGTTTATGGGCGATTAAATCTGAATTTTGGCTTATTTTGCTGGGGGATTGTGTTTTGCCACTTTCTTTTCCGGCATCTTTGAAGGGCTACAGCCAGTGCTTTGTCTGCTTCTGATCCATAAAGGTCTATGACCAGGTTAGATATGCCTACACGGTGTGATTCTGCACGAACGGCCGCTGCAAAATCAAAATATTTTCCCGCTTCTTCACTCCCTACCTCTCGTTCCATTGAGGATGCGTAATCCGAAGCCAAAGAAATAATTCTGTGGTTTTGCAGCTCTTTTTTGCTTCTACGATTAGATCCGCCCTTATCTGGTCCGATGTTTTTCCCCGAGCAACATTTTAAGTTGTTCCTCCATTTTTTCTAGTCTTGTAAGCATCTGAAAAAAACTTACTTATCTCCCGCCTAGGCACCTTATGATTATGGAATATATTTCTGGTGGAAAACGTTTCCATGATTCTTTCTAAGAAATCAGTTTTCCACCTGTCTATAACAGTGTGTCAAACAACCAATCTTTTCCCTTTTTTCCCAAATATAGGACAATAACATACAATTTCCACACATCTGGCCCTCCTATAAAGGCTGTCTAGCCTTTACAAAGCTTTTGGACATGTGACTGGCCCGTACTTACATGTAAATCTGCCTTACTGTTTGTTGTTTTTTTCTAAGCGACATTTTCTTCTCAATATTTTTTTTCTGCTCCCAGCAGTGTGTCCTCACTCAGTCTTTTTTTTTTTTTTTTTTTTTTTTTAAGGCCTAACTTTTCTATCTGCTGTATCTTGACACCCAGTGTCATTTTTTTTTAATTTCCACAAATCTGGCCCTCCTATAAAGGCTGTCCAGCCTTTACAAAGCTCTTGGACATTTGCCTGGCCCGTTCTTACATTTATATCTGCCTTACTGTTTGTTGTTTTTTTCTAAGCGAAATTTTGTTATCAATATTTTTTTTCTGCTCCCAGCATTGTTTCATCAATCAGTCTTTTTTTTTTTTTTTTTTTTTTTTTTTTTAAGGCTTACTTTTCTATCTGCTGTATCTTGACACCCAGTGTCATTTTTTTACTTCCAAAGTCATAGGCTTTCTTTCCACTGTATCTTGACTGCCAGAGTCATTTTTTTAATTTTGTAAGTCAAAACTTTCTTTCCATTGTATCTTGACTCCCAGAGTCATTTTTTTTCTTTTTTAATTGACTTATTATGTCAAAACTTTCTTTCCACCGTATCTTGACTTCCAGTCATTCTTTCTTATCTTATTTCTTTATGATTTCCAGTGTGTTCAAATCTCAGATTCATAGAATTTTCAACTCTCAATCTGGTTAAACTTATCATTTTCTTCGTTTTTTTTTAGCTCCCTTAGAATAAGAGATGAGGCCGGAAGGAAAAACTCTTTAGTATATTTTTTTCTTATAGCCTAGCTTCAAGTGCATGTTTAGTTATTTTATCTATTTTTTTCGTATCTTTAACATTAGTTTTGATAATTTCCCAGAATTCTAATAGCATCAATGAGATAGGCTCACAAAGATTTATCAACCCCTCCCTTCTTAGCAAAGGAGAAGGGTTTTACGCATTTCAACAAGATTGTCACTTTTGAACTAGTGTAACCTTTGTCTTTGAGGAAATATGACTTACGTGAATCGACAGGAGGGTGTCTGGTCAGTACCCCGGGTAATTTTTCACAATTTTATGCAAAACAAGTTTTCTTGTTGGCAACGGCGTTTCGTCAATGTTTTTCGTCCCTGATCTTCCACGAAACCAATGACTAGGTTTTATCCGCACGAGACAAAATCCTTTTCTTTTTTACGATCTGGAAACGAAATATGCAAGAGTAGCGATTTGTTTGTACCTCTCTGCATCAATCGTTAATATTCTTCTAGATTTCTCCTCGAAACCTCTCATTTATCTTCAAATGATCATTTTCCCCAGTATTTTTTATAAGTTCTTCTATCTTTAGGCCCCCCTTTTTTCCCAACTCTAACACACTTTTATGTTTGACTAATCTTGATTTTTATGGTACTTGTGCCAGGTCTTGGTTCCATGTTTTCTCCCGTTGTTATGCTGGGATTTTGGTTTGAGGGGTCCAGTTCACGTCGAGCGGTGGAGATTGTGTGGTCTAATTTGCTAAGAGTGTCCAGAGTAACAATTGACTCCTTTACAACTCTCGCTAACTTCTTTCCATCACTCTGCAAGTTTCCCGTGACATAATCGAGCAGAAGCTTCCTATCCGTCACTGTCCTAATATTTTGCCCATCTATCTCGGTCCACTCAAAACCCTCTTGGTCAATCTCTAATTCTACGCTTTTCACATACACTGCTCCCAAGTTCATTTTCACCGTTTCTATTTGCGTCCTGCTACAACGAGATTCGCGGACAGACTGAAGCGTCTGCTTTGCTCCACGTTCGGAATAGTTCTTAAGGAGAATTCAGGTAGGCCTAATTCTCCCCAAAATTTTTGAAATGAAAACGAACTTAGTTTAATATACCATATATCGTACCTACATAAGAAATGATCTTTTTTTGAAATTTCCATTCATTTCCGAGTAATGAGTGGATTTTTATTTAGCTACAGGTCAAATAAATCCCTAAGCCTAGAGGCACATTTCTGTTGAGCTAGCAAACTTTTCTGCAAGTTTATTGTTGCATAAACCTGTTCGCTCAGTTAACCTTTTGTGTCGTAGCTACTCGCCAGGAGATACTTTCTTAATTACTGCTAAATATAATTTTTTTAAACAATGAGCTAAAGATTTTTTTTTTAATTAATTTTTTTTTTTACAAAAAGAAACGACACTATGTTTTGATTTTTTTTCCCACTCTAAACTTATTTTTTCTTTCATTTCTTTTACGGCTTCTTAGTTCTGCTCCTTAATGAGGGTTGCGATGTCTTATCCCCCCTAGATTGGAGGTGATTGTATATATATATATATATATATATATATATATATATATATATATATATATATATATATATATATATATATATATATATATATATATATATATATATATATATATATATATATATATAAATAAGTTTTCAACTGAAACTAAGGACCAACATTAAAACTTAAAACGAACAGAAACTATTCCCTATAAATAAAAGAGGGTCATAGCAGTGTTGTTTCTAAATTAAATTTTAATAAAAAACGAGCATAGAATGATTAAAAAAAAAGTTTTTCTGAGGGAAGTAAAGAGCGAAGTTGAAACTTAAAACGAAGAAAAATTTTTACTTCACAGCCTATCTAACCTTTACCAATAAAACTAATGCAAATAAATCAACTTGTAATATTTCCCTATGTTTATAACATTACAGAAAACTAGCGCTTTACTGAAAACACAAAAGCCAAGTACAAAAAAAAGAATACTGATTTAAGAGTCAACAGTAAATACGTAGCCTCACAACAGCAAAAATATCTATAACGCTTTTCATAGCCCTACAGGAGCTGTGATTTAAGTAACTTTCAGTATACAATAAAATTAACTTAAGAATTTGGGTAGAAAATAATAAGTTTAAAGTCATTACACAGCATATAAGATAATGGATTGACTTATCAGGTAACATCTTGGTTTCATCTAGTATTACTCGATATGAAGAACATACCAACCGTAAAATGCAGTCTGGAAATCCAGTTATTTCTCACTATAAAACGGAGAATTTTAAGTTGTGATGAAAATTCTAAAGCGAGTCTGTAGTAACACTTCGAACTTGTCTACAAAATAATCATGAAATGTCCTTTTCAGATCAAAAACTACAGCCATTTATTGAACTGAACTCATTGTGACGAAGTGATGCCAAATTAAACGAAACAAAATAAATAAAGCAAAAATCTAAAAATGCTTTACTTTTTTACTGTTAAAAGTGTCCTTAAATGGTTTGCTTTCACCGTACCAAAACTCCTATATTGTTTTGTGTTTTAAGTAAAGCGCTAGTTATCTGTAATGTTGCAAACATAGGGAAATGTCACCAGTTGATTTATTTGCATTAGTTTTATTGATAAATGTTAGATATTTCCATAAATAACGGCAAGTTTTAGGGACTACGATCCTGTTTAATGACAAATAGTATACTACACCTCGAATGACCTCTGAGACACATTCAAGGCTTCTCAGAAAAATTTGCTCCATAGTCTTTTGACCTATTTGTGCTAAAACAGTGGAATGTTGTGATTTACTTCAAGTTGCTACCTTTTGTTACTGAAAAGGTCACATATATGATTAATTTTTTCTGGAAAAGTCAAAGAAATTATATTTTATTAATAATAGCTCTAAGGTTCTTAAGTTGCATAATTTCCATAAGCCTCACACCGCTTTTGGGGAGGTTTGATTTCGTTTCTAAAATTGTGCAAATCTTCCTTTGCTAATGGCTTTTGATGAACAACTTTAAAATTAATGTGTTGTGCACATGATGACTATGTCATAAATAACAAATTTCATTTTTGCATAGTATTTTAATCAAAACCTAGCCTTTCATGGTTCGAACTACTGGTGACAAGCATCCCTCTTCTCTTAAAGTCTACCACGACGCACTATTTGTCCCAAGGTTTCTTTAATGTGAGGGAGGACGCTGGTCCGCTTTCAAACCCTACTTTTTGTATTGAAGCTCTGAATGTTTATGAAAATACTTCTGGAATGATAGTCGTACATACAGGCATAGCCCCTTACACATTTTTTAGAAGGGGAAAATTGAGAATATCAAAAACTGATTGTTAGGTCATAATTTCCATTGTTTGCAAGGGTTCTTCAAACAAATTTTTTATAGGCGTGTCTTCTATTAACCCTAATATGAGAAACAGAGAGTCAATGCTCCCATGGAAATGCTTTCTAGGGTTAGCCCCTCCCCCAGCAATAAGACTCAGAAATGGGCCAAGGAACATTTTCTTTCTCATTGACATGAAACCTAAATCCTTGGGCCAAGGTGATCTGAACATTCAAAATCTATTCTGATTCCCAAAAAATGGGACCTGTAAAAAGGTTCTTGAAGGGGATGGAATAAGAATGACTCTTAAAATGGTGCTGGAAAAGACCAAAAATGTTTTATCAGAAAATTATTATACTAGAATATCAAAACAAATTTTAGTGTCCCCAAAAAGACACTAGAGAAATGGCCAAACTAATTTTTATTTTATTAGTTTATTAGTATTATAATTTTATTTTATTAAGGCTTGAAACCTATAACCATAATCTACTAGACAAAAGGCAATCTTAATAGAAAAGAAATTAAGTAAGAGCATAGGTTTTCAATACTTAGTCCTGAAAATTGGAATCGACCTGAGACTAATACCTGGAATTTCTTGAGCCAAGGAGCACAGTGCAAAGAAAAAGAAAAGAAATCCTTTAGTTCCTTCAATAATTCCACCCCAGAAATAGCAAAACAACTATTTTCCAATCAGATTTGATTAGAGAAAGCCTACTTCACAAGAAAATTATGGGATACAGAGCCCATCTAGTTTTTTTATACACCCCCTAAATTTTTTTTTATGTTTTACCTTAATATTCTTAGCCTTTTTGAAGAGTCAAGATGAAACATGCCCCTTTTCCAAATAAATAAACCTTGTATGTAAACAATGGGTAACTTGTATAACTTGCAACGCCTGTCATAGGGGCTGTGGGGGTCACGTCACCCCTTGAGGCATAGTTATTTGACTTTTTGACTGTTTTGAACAAAAAGGATATTCTAAAACTTTATTAAGATATATCTAGGGATAGGGCAGTTAAAAAGGGAATGGGAAGGGGACTGGTTGTCAAATGACCACATTTTTACACCCTCCTCGATATGCCCTGAAAGTTTAAATTTAATATCCTCAGCTGTTTTCTGATATTGCAGATACCCCTTTTTAATAAACAGGATGCACAGAGTATCTGTAAATTTGTTTTAAAATGCCCCTCAGCATTTCCCGAAGTTTCAACTTAATATCTTTAGCCTTTTGAAACATGCTTAGAATCAAACATCCTCCCTTTTCCAAATGGTAAATCCTGTATGTAATAAAGGCCAAACTACATAATTTACAATTACAGCCCTTGGGGCTATGGGGATATTAAATCCTCGGAGGAAGTCTAGACATTCTGACTGTTTTGAACAGAACTGTTTTTTTTTTTTTTTTTTTTTTATTTAAATCAGTGATGAGCGAAGGGAACATCTGAAAAAGCAAGGGGAGATGGTTGCTCTCAGATGCCTCTGAGATAAAGTTATTTATTGTAAATCATTTGAATCAAAAGTCATCAACAAATTCACAAAAGATTTTCAGAAAAAAGTGTTCTTTTGAAGTAATGGATTTGATAGTCTTTGTAAGTTGCTGAAACATTTTATTTCTTGTCTGCATCCTCGAAGAGCATTTTGATTTTCCATCTGTTGTTTTCTGTCTGAATACATACTTGTATTTAAATAAAATATTCTTATCTATTCTTTTTCTATGTTAATACTTTGCCAAGTAGAAACAGGATTTTTGAAATATTATTTCAAGTGGAGTGCAAATTACACTAGATTCTTGAAACTCAATGAGGGGGCTATAGTCCAAATATCGGTTGAGGTTGTTCTTATTTGCCACCTTAGATTTTATTGTTATTGCTACTTTATTTTGTTTTTGTTGTGTCAAACCATCTGTGCAAGATGCAAATCTTTTTCAGTAAAGCACAAACAACAATCTAGATCTTAGAGCATTCGACGTGGTTTTAATTTCTATTCGTTTTAAATTTGAGTTGATTTTTCATTTTATTTTTTCTTAGTTTTAGATATTGTTTATTTTGTTTATAATATTTTCCTTTGTTCTAAGTTTGACTTGCTATATTATTCTATTTCAACTGTTTTGTGGCCTAGATTCTACTCCCCACTTTTCTTTTAGTTTTTTTAGTGTTTTTTATTTGATTAAGGAAGAAAATAACATTGGTTGTTTTCCAATAGAGTGTTGCAATCTAAGATAAAAAAAAGTCTTGTCATATTTTGGCTTACTCTCGTGGTTTGTTTTTCAACTAAGTTTAAATATTTGGTATTGAACTTTGAGGCATAAAAAAAGATAAAAACATAAACATCGCAGAAAACTTAGATTCTGACCTTTACTCATTGTTAGTTTTTTCTTAGATTCCAGTTTAGTCGTAGTTTGAAATAAAAGGAAAGGAGTTTTGAAATACTATTTATGTACTAAATTGAAAATATTTTTTTTAGTTTACAAAGACTCCTAATGTCTTGCAATCATTATTTACATTTATGTAAATATAAGTTCTTCCAAAAAATTTGAACATTGGTAGTTCTAAACATCGAAGACGCTGTAAAAGACATAGTAAATATGAAAAAAAAATCTAAGAAACCATTGTGTAGCCATTACCAAATCATATATAACTGCTATTAAAAAAAAAGCTCAATTTTGTCCAAAACAACAAAAGGCAATACACTGAAGGATTATTTTCAGACAGTGAAATCTAGACGCAACTAAATGAATATATTAGTATCGTCAGCAAAACGAACAAAAAATATAAAATTAAATTTTCAATAAAAAACATTAAACATAAAACTAAAACCAACACTTAGTTATTTTTTGGGTCAATATATACGAAATCATAAATTGAGTTAGGACTAAAGTGAATACACCATTCGATGCCTTTTTTATGCTGATTACGAATATAATAAGCATTTCTATCGAAAATGAATTTCAGCCCCCCTCCCCCTATATAGGCTATACCTAACCTAACCCCACCTAACCAAACCTAACCCTGAATTGGCATATATAGGAGGGAGGGGGGCGGAAATACATTTCCGATAGAAATGCTTATTATATTCGTAATCAGCATAAAAAAAGGAATCGAATGGTGTATTCACTTTAGTCCTAACTCAATAATATGATTTCGTATATATTGGCCTTAAAAAAACAACTAGAAATTTTTTTCCCTTATGCAATTAAAGTAAAATAGTCCGTTTGGTTATAAATAATGTTGCATAGATTTTCTGAAGATGAGAAGGGAAGTTGACAAAAGTATCCTCAGTACTATAGGCTAAACAAACATTTTGTCCTGGAAATTACCTGAGTTTTTTCTCAGTGTTACAATATTCTATATTTTTTAAATATTTTTGGTCTTCTAGGAAAGAAGAGGGGCTACTAGCCCCTACTAGCCCTGGTGTGAACCTGTTGCCACTCCTTGTGTCTTGGCATTGGTGTCTAGCTAAGCAAGCGCAAGAAAAGGAGGAGAACAAATTTTTAGGAGTATTTGTTCTATTTTTGGCTTCTCTCATGTTTGATTTGATTAGAAAGAAAGCTAATTTTGGTAACAAAGAAAACTGTCTGTTTATAAAAGATATGTTATGAGGCAAAATTATTAACTGTTCGCATCATGGAGTCAATGGTAGAATTTTGAAAGTACGCAAGCAAGCTTCTAAGAAACCGAAATTTGTAAGTTACGATGTTTAGGTACTTCACTTAGAGTTTTTGCTTTTGTGAAATTTTGTAGAAGAAAAATGTGTTCAAAATAATGAATTAGGGTATCATGGGATAAATCATAATTGAATATCAAGACAGATTTATGCGTCAAAGTTTTGTTTGTCTCTGCTCAAGAAACTGAATTATGATTCAGGGCTTCAGAAAGAGATGGGGGGGGGGGTCAAAGCGATTACTGTTTACATGACTTTGTTAAAAAGTAGACAGAAAACAAAAAAAAAAAATAGTTTTTGTCTTATAATTATCTTCGTGTTTTAGTTGGAAACTTGCTTGACATAACCCTCCTAATTTACTTATTTTTTAAATAGTTTGGTTAAACGTGGGAACTTTTCCAGAAGCTTTAAAAATAGTGTAAGTAATTCCTGTGCTTAAAGCTCTATTAGTTCTAAAGGGAAAAACTTCATAGGAACTTGCCTCTTTCGAGTTCAATTTTTTTTTAGAACTATTTATAAGATTTGCTTTTAAGTTTAAGTCATACCCTTTTCAATAATCGAAAAACTTCAGTGACATTTTGTAGATTGTGGATGAATTTAATTCAGTTAATCATTTTTTTTTACTTAGTTTTCATAATTAAGATATTACCCTTTTCACCACGTACGGGTTCAACCATTTATTTTGTTGTTTTGTTAATATTATTACTTCTGACTTTTATCAAGTCTAAACTGGTGTTCCTCAGGGTAATTTTCTTGTTTTATTTTTTTTTATTTTTGTTTATGCTATTCACCTCCCGTTGTCTAAATATTGATGTTCGTTCAATAACAAATATTTAGTTTTAGCTCTTTATTTGTTGAAAATTTTTTTTATTGTGGTGAGAATACGACTAAACCAAAATGCAGCAATTTGACTTTAATAATGAAACAAAATTGAACTTCTTCCTTGATCCCTTTTAGATTTTTATAATTGTGAAAAAAAAACAGCCCAGTCTTTAAGAAAAAAATAATTTTAAGAAAATTAACATTGTCAAAAAATACAAAAAAATGAAGCTAATTTTGTTCTTTGACAGCTAAAAATGCACCTGAAATTTTATTTGTCACTGAAGGCTCGAAACTTAACCACAAACGTCTATTGGTTATGATTCTGTTTTATTTCTTTGAGAACAGGAACTATAATGGAATTCAAAATTACCTCCATTGGGTGTATCGAAGGGAATCTCGAAATTTTCAGTACGCACCTATTTAGTTCTCCATTGATGACAAGGCATGTTGTATTGCTTTGGATAAACTGATATTTGACTGTGTTGCCAAAACTGAAATGAATGCCAAATAGTTTTGCTGGCTTTATTTTAAAATCGAAAGGCTGTTTTTCTTACCTTAATGAAGTCATAATAGTAACTTTTAATTACTATTGGTTATTATTAATCATTGTTTATTATTATTGATAAATCAGTTGGGAACGTACTTTGGTGGGCTTGGCCCCTCCCCCTTTTAAACAAACAATTTTCTTGAATTTTGGGCACTTATTATTCAAATTTATGTTTTCTTAATTATTATTGGATATTTTTTATCCAATTTTATGTAATTAATGGTGCATTGATAACTGAGAACTAAAAATGGGACAATAAACTTCACTTTTCTCGACTTGCTTGAATTTAAAAGACATGAAAACAAGGACATGTGAACCTGAAAGATTGTTTGATCGCCATGAATAAAAATTGTCATTTAAAGAACATATCCATAACTTTTTTTTCTAAAAAGGTTTTAACCATTTTGGGTTAGATTTAGTTTAAAATATGCTTTTCTAGGTTATTTTTCAAGACAATGTGGTTTAACATCGATAATTTTATGGTTCTCATTATATTTCTGTTTTGGGTCGGTACTGTTTTATTAGCTCGATGCCACGCGAGAAGTGAAGTTTGGTAAATGCTAATGAAATAAAACAAAATAAGATGAAAATATCATAGTTTAGAAACAAATTTCCGCTATATATTTACACGTTAGGGGGTGGGGTGGGGGGGGGGGGAGAGTAAAGCATAGCATATATTAAATACATAACCTAACCTAACCTAGGTACCTTTTTTCCCCAAAACTCCAAAAAACTAAATTTTCAATATTATAAATGCAGTGATAAATCATTGTTTGAAATCCTCAGAATAGGAAACCTTCGTTGACCTGTTTGACTAGTTTCTTTAGCATCTTCGCTGTACAATATATCGCGTGGCATCGAGCTAATAGAACAGTACCTTTGGGTCTTACGTTCTACACAATAATAAAACGTTCAGCTTCCCGAGAACAAAACTGATAAATATGCTTTACCTATAATACTTGTTTCTCTAATCAGTTGAAGATTAAATGGAAACTGAAATATTTTACATGTACATTGTCTGTATGAAATTGTGATTGGGCATTCATATTGAAACCTTTTTCACTAATGAATAATCCGATTTGTTGAAAAAAAAATTCGGTCTTCCGGTTTCTTACTTTAATCGACCCACTTCTAATTATAGGAGTGGCACTTCATAGTTTGATTACCATTAATTACGAGAGTAATTAATGAGTTTGCCTTAGCGTCAAGATCACGATTCTCACTAAAAATTAGGTTCTTGGTTCTTGGACCAGTGCTCTTTGGAATTCAAAATTGGGATAGCAGTTTATTGAATTTAAGGCCCACAACCATCAAAATCTGGTATTGTACCTAATTAATTCCACCAAATTGAAAATTCAGTAAATTACACACTAGTTCTGACAATTCTTGCATTTATTTCTCAGTTAAAACAAATTAAAATACATTAATGCACGCATAAATGTTTTATTTGTATGGCCTTTAATTTCTGGTTCTTGGGGGGGATAAGAGGGGAGAATTTGGCTTATTGCATACAAGAATATATCTTCTGTGTTTTCTTAGATATATATTACTAACATATTTTTTCCTAACAAAATGGTCTTTGCAAGCAGTGATCCCAGCGACTGTCCAACGGATGCACTTGTATGCTATTTACATTATTTTATTGACTTTTTATAGGCACTGAAACTACCAGTTAGCATACCTGACTTTTATAGACAATTAAATTATATGGGTATCCAAACTTCCAAGTTGCTGCCCCGACTTTGGATCCACAAAAGACTCGTCCTGGTACCGAAGCACCGGTTTTTTTTATTGCCGGAACACAGTGGAATCGAAACTTTAAATGTAACAAAAATATGATATTTTTCCAAAAAAAAAACATAAAAACTCTTTTGTCATCTTTTTTTTCTTTTTTTTCCAATGTGTTGTAATATCCAGACTCAATTATTGATTACGGATTTCAATTCTGTCTTATTCATTTGAGCAACATAGATATTATGCTTTTAAGGTTATTAAATGTGCGATATCTTATGTTTTATGTCCATAAGGAACGATTATTTGGTTGATTATATGTTTTTTAAGATGTATTTTATTTTTAGACCCTGACAATCAGGTTTCAGGCAATGGAGAATATTGCACTGGTGAGTGGAAGCTAATTTGCAGTACTAAGGACGACTGCAGCTGCTTTCAATACGTTGGCAATAACTTTACTTTTGAGATTGCTCAGAAGGTATGTCAGAGCTTGGGAGGAGACCTTCCATCAATCCATTCGGAAGAAAAGAATAATCTTATTTACATATTGTCAGATGACTTAAAACATGGTGCGTGGATAGGACTGAAACGTAAGAATAGAGTTATTGTGTGGGTAGATGGAAAGACTTTGGGATACGAAAGCTGGAATGATGTTGGACATAAGAAAGGAACCAACTATGGCAATTGTGCTCATTACGTGGGCTATGAAGACGAAGATTATATTGAACCATTCAAATGGTCTCATAGTCCTTGTACTGAGTTACGTCCACTCATGTGTGAGAAGCCACTTCCAATACTAACGTCAAATACCCTACTAGCAAAAGTTTTTCAAGCTATTAACTGCCCTGAAAACTACACAGAAAAATGCTTCGAAAACAATGTCTGCTACTGCTATTCAGTGAGACCGAGCATGGTTTGGGGAGACGGTGTAGCTATTTGTAGAAGTGAGGGGGCAGATATGGTTTCAATCCATTCTAGTGAAGAAAATTATTATATTCAAGAAATAATACCGAATAATGCTTGGATTGGCCGTTTGTATAATTCTACGTACTGGGTAGATGGTTCACGTACAGATTATAGCATATGGGCCTCTTCATATGCCAGGTACTCCACAGGATTGATCAGTAAAACTGATGGATATTGGTACGCAACAAACCAAACAAATGATGCTGCATCTGTTGTATGTAAAATAGTTCCAATAGTCCCACCAGTAACAACAACACAACCAGGTCCTTGTCCCCTGAATTACACAGAAAAATGCTTTGAGGATGATACTTGCTATTGCTATGCCGTAAAACCAAGAATGTTCTGGGGAGACGGTATTGCAATTTGTAGAAATGAGGGTGGGGATATGGTTTCAATTCATTCATCTGAAGAAAACATTTTTGTGCGGGAATTTGGCAATCCAGCATGGATAGGTAAATCATATGATTCAACATATTGGGTAGATGGTACGTCCATAAGCTATGACAACTGGTATCCAAATGATTTTCCCAGTCACTCGATTGGTTATATTCAGAATAGTGGATATTGGTATGCCACTTATGGTATAGATTATACTTTTAAAGTTGTATGTAAGATGCCTGCGTATAATACTATTTAGATGTCCTTCAAAAGAAGATAATTTGGAATATTAGATTGCCTTGCATCAATCCCTTAGTCCAGACGCATCTAAAACTGTTTTGATGTCGTTCAAATAAAGGTCGTTGTAGCACTTCGTCTGGTTTTCGTTTTACAATTTGTTTTATTATTTTCGACATTACTAGAAAATATGGTCAAGATGGTGAAAGAAGGGAAGATGTAAAAGTTGAATAGCGAAGTTGTGAGATGATTATTCAAAGTTGAAAAATGATCATTGAATATAGTGAAGTAGAATTGCTAAGGTGGATTCCGTCCTTTATATAGATTCATTAAAAAAACTTTCCAGAAAATAACTTTTTCAAAGAAAATTAAAGAACATCAATAAGTCAAAAATAAGCATAAATAGAATCAAATACTCTACCAAACGTAAAACTACCACAAATCCGCATCGATAAATAAGTGAAAACGAACAGAAATTATAATAAATTACCGAGTCAATCTCAAAACGAGCAGAAATTAACATGAGTAAGGCATTTTATTGAATATAGTTCAATCATCAGATAACAAAACTCCTGGGTCAACACATCCCCCGGAGCCCAGTGGCAAGTTTTTTAAGTTATGCCCCAGGGGCATATAAGGTTTTTATGTAAGAGGTGGTTCTATAAACTTCAGAGATAGCTCATTTGATCGGAAATTGAAAGTTCCAGTTACAATTTTAAGAGTCAAAACTGATCGGAGGGCAAATAATCCCCCCCCCGCACACACCCTCTTTTTCTTAAATACATCCGATCAATGTGATATAGGCATTTTCTTTGAAAAAGAACAACAATCAGATAACAAAAACTTCGGGATCAAAATAACATCCCCCACCCCACGAAATTGTGGGAACTAAGGGTTGTAACCTGTGCCCCGGCGGCATAAAAGATTTTATGGAAGAGATGATCGCATAAACTTCGGAGGAGACTCAAATGACTATAAATTCAAAGTTTTAGTTCCCTTTTTAAGATCCGAAAGCGATCCGATGGCAACTAGCCCCCCACCAACCCTCCAAAATACATCCGATCGCATTTTTATATAGTCATTTTGTTCAAAATAGACCAAAGATGATATAACAAAAACACCAGGGATAACATAGCCCCCCTCACGAACCTTGGGGCAAGTGTTGTTAGGTATGGCCCCGGGTATATAAGGTTTTTATGGATAAATGGTAGTATAAACTTAGGAGGGGCTCACTCGATTGTAAGTTGGAATTTCTAGTACTGTTTTTAAGTCAAAAGTGATCGGAGGACAACTACACCACCCCGCAAGGCCCTATTTTCCCCAAATGCATCCGATCAAAATTTTAAGATAGCCATTTTTTTCAAAACAGATTAAAAATATAATTTTCAAAAACTCCGGGGCTGACAAAACCCCTCAGAGCCCGGGGACAAGTATTTCAAGCTATGCAACGGGGGCATATAAGGTTTTTGTATAAGGAGTGGTCGTATAAACTTTAGAGGTGGATTATTTGATTAGAAATTGAAAGTTCTAGTTACAGTTTTAAGAGTCAATAGTTAACGGAGGGCATCCACCCCCCTCTCTAACACAGCCTCTTTTCCCCAAAGAATTTAATCAAAACTTTGAGATAGCCATTTCGTTTGAAATAGTCCAACGATCAGATAAAAGAAAACTTCGGGCTTGACATACCTCCCCCATAGCCCAGGGGAAGGACTGAAACTTATGCCCAGGAGCATAACGGATAAGGATTGTTATTTAAATCAAACAAATAAATAAATCAACCACCAGAAGCAAACTTGTTTAGGCTATACACCCTTCAAAAAAAAACCGGATATATACATCGCTATCAACAACGTAAAACAATAAATAAATTAAAAAGAAAAGAGAGAAAAAAAAGCACGGCACAACCTCCTCCAATTTAGTGCAACTCCTAAAATAAAAAACCAAACCATAACTAATTATCACCGTTCTCTCACTACCACCCTCACACAACCACAATAAAAAATAACCAAAATACAACTGAGAAACCACTCAAGAGAAGATCGCTAAGAAATATTATACTCACGAAAACCCAGAGACTTTAAACTACTCCTAAAACCAGCAAAATTTTCTTCAACTAATAATTCATTTGGTAAACTATTATAAAACCCTGGTCTCACATGACGGATAGAGAAGAATGATCTTTGAGTTGAAGCCTTAGGTCGTCATATCTGGGCTGTTCTGGTTGGGTATTCATGGACATTACATTCAGCCACGAACGTTTGACCGAAACAATCTGGCAATAATCCACGCTCATATTTAAACAAAAACAAAGCTGAATAAAATTTCGAAACTCCGTGTAAAGGCAGAATATGTCGTTCAACATATCTCCTTCTCACTGATGCACCTTTTTTATCACCACTAAGCACTATAATAGCTGAGTTCTGCATCGCACGAAGCGGAAGTAGATGTGTCGGGAAAGTACTCGACCAAACGACATTACAGTACAAAAGGTACAGATGAACAGTAGAAAAATACAAAGACCTTATTACATCACAGGGGAAAAGATTCTTCGGCTTTCTCATAATCCCAACATTCCTTGCAATCTCACTACTTAACAACTCTATATGGGGTTTATAACTTAAACATTCATATATCAGGACACCAAGGTACTTGACAGTCTTTAGTCGCAGGATTGAAGCATCAACAAGTCTAAGCTCATTGATCCATGGATAGTAGTTGGGGCTTCTTCCGTAGACTAGAAACTATGATTTATTGTTATTTAACCTCAGTTTGGTAGCTCTAGTCCATTTCCCAATTTGCTTCATACCCGTAATAAGCTTCTCCAGGAGTTGCAGTTCCGTCTTCGCTGCCACTGTAAAATGCGCATCATCCGCAAATAGCGCAATAATTAACTTTATGGTTTCGCTAACGGCAAAATTCAGGTCAAACGATAAACCCTCCACAGCTTCGCACAAATTATTAATGAAGATTAAAAACAGTGTAGGCCCGAGCAAAGACCCTTGTGGCACAACATATTCAACTTTCTTTGTACCCGATACGGCACCTCCAACACTCACATACAAAGAACGATTATGAAGGAAAGACTTTAAAAGGCCTAAGAACGCACTACGATATCCACAATTATCAAGTTTTGCAAGCAGAATACCATGATCAACCGAATCAAAGGCCTTCACAATATCGAGGAAAACTGAAGCCGCTTTCCAATCAGCATCCAGGGCATCATTTACGAACGTCACCAAAAACAGAACGGCCTATTCCGTTGACATTCCTCTTCGGAATCCAAACTGGGTTTGACTTAAAAGTCTCCGCGATTCTAGAAACTCAACGATTCTAGCATTTATCATCTTTTCAAAAACTCTACTTAACACTGGGAGAAGAGATATAGGTCTATAATCATGGAAAAAATTCTTATCACCACCTTTAAATAACGGAATAACTTTAGCCGACTTAAAGCAATCAGGAAAAATACCACATTTCACACACTGATCAAATAGGTACACCAAATGCTCTGATACAACTGGAAATACATGCTTTGAAACTTTCAGGGAAAAATAATCACTACCTGCTGCGTTACTCTTCATGTTCGAAACTGTCTTTCGGAGCTCCTCAACATTAATTGGACGTAAAAGAGCAGAAACATCACTAGCCACAGATAAAAACTGAACAAAAGACTCTTCTGCAGATGAGGAGGATCCTGTACCGACCATATTTTTTCCAATATTTGCAAGGTGGTAACACATCTGATCAGCTGCTTCTTGTGGCGATGAGGTACAAACTGGGGTAACATAACTTTGGGTTGGGCGGATTACCGATTTGATTGTTTTCCAGGTCTTCGCAGGATTTCCTTCCGACTTTTTAAATTCTTCTCTGAAATATTCTATTTTTGCCTTTCGAAGTAGCTTTTTCCATTCGTTATTGTATTTTCTGTACCTCTCTTCGGCATATGGTGATGTATTAGAATACTTAAATAACCACCTCCTTTTCATTATCGCAGCCATCAGTACTTTAGAAATCCAAGGTTTAACTGGTGTCTCGGTTTGAACTGACTGCCTTGACATTTTACAACATGACTTCAATATTTGATTCACTTTACCATACCATAAACAAAACTTCATATTTACATCAAGTTCCCCATCTTCAAGAAACTGAAACTTACATTTTTCTAATTCATTTTTAAACCGAACCAAAACATCTCCATCAATTCTCAATCGATCATTATGTGTTTTTGAATTCTTACTCTTCGGTTTGCAAAAATTATTCACACTCAGCAGAACACTGAAGTGATCAGAACCATCCTTATTCACAACCGAAACTGAATCATACTTAAAATCACAAAAAATATTGTCAAGGAGGGACTCAGAATTAGCGTTACCCGAGTACGAACATTCACCACAGGAAATACACCATAACAAGACATCACATTCAAGAATTCACGAAACTTAGGATTAGTACTCACTCTATTTAGGTCCAGATTAAAATCACTACACACAAACAAAGGTTTATTATCATCAGCAAGCTCATCCAATTGCTTTTCTAGGAGCTCCAAGAATTCCTCAGTAGAACCTGAAGGCGGGCGGTATACTACAACCACAAAAAATTTCTGTCCCGATTTACATAATTCTAATACCACACTTTCAAATACCATTTCCTTATTTACACGCTCTTCATTCCTCACCTTAATATCAAGACCATTCCAAACATAAACTGCCAGTCCACCATGTTGCCTATTCTCTCTATTCTGAACATGAAGTCGATACACACCTATATCTAATAAACTTGTCGTATGATCTCTAAACCACGTTTTTGTCAGAGCAATGACATTTAATTTCGAAAACTGACACAATTCCTTTCAATAATCAAATGAGCTATCTCGACCTTGATAGTTCCACAATAACAAATTCAGTCCACTGGGTCCTGACAACACATTATTAATTTCAATAGGGCATTTATAATATGCTTTAGGGGGTACCTCACAAAAATCCTGATCTAGATCTCTATGGAGAATACCACCTTGTAAATCCTGAAAATTTAGCGAATTTCTCTCAAGTGATCTCAATCTTTCCAAATCAACAACTAGAATAATAAACATTCATCAAAGGGGAATTTTTGTGAGGTTCGTACAAAATCTTATATGGTTTTGTAAAAACCATATAAGGTTTTTATGAAAAAGGTAAGCTTCGGAGGGGACTCAAATGACTAGAAATCGAAAGTTCTAGTTCCCTTTTGGAGAGTCGAAAGTAATATCAGGGCAAATAGCCCCTCCCCCACCAACCGTCTTTTCTCAAAATGCGTCCAGTCAAATTTTTGATATTTTCATTTTCAAACAGTTCGTGGTAACGAACTGTAAGTAAGGAGCGACCCGGCTCAATGGTAACCGAAACTCTAGAAAACGGGTTTTTCATACCAATAGATACATCAAAAGAATCAGATTTCAATGCTGATTTCAAATATATAATTTTCATCAAGTTTAGACCTACTCATTAAAAGTTACGCGCCTGAGAAAATTTGGCTGATTTTCGAAAAAAGGGGAAAAAACCCCCTAAGACTTATAGAACCTTGATGAAAACCACACCATCATATTTAGCGTATCAGAGAGCCCTACTGTAGAGGTTTCAAGCTTCTATCTACAAAAATGTGGAATTTTGCATTTTTTGACAGAAGAAAGATCACGGATGCGTGTTTATTTGTTTATTTGTTTTTTTGTTTTTTTTTCCCAGGGGTGATCGTATCGACCCAGTAATTCTAGAATATCGTGCAAGGACTCATTGGATCGGAAATTAAAAGTTCTACTGCCCTTTTTAAGTGACCAAAAAAAAGGAAGGCAACTAGGCCCCCTCCCACGCTCATTTTTTTCCCAAAGTCACCTTATCAAAATTTTGAGATAGCCATTTTGTTCAGCATGGTTTAAACTATGATAAATATGTCTTTTAGGAGGTCTTAATCCCCCGAAGTCCCCGGGGAGAGGGCTGAAAGTTATGAACTTTGCCCAACGTTAACATATAGTATTGGTTGCTGGGAAGTATACAGACGTTTTCAGGGGGGATTTTTTCTGGTAGTAGGGGATGGGTGGGTTGGGGGTTATGTGGGAGGATATTTCCATGAAGGAAGTTTTCATGGGGGAAGGGACATTGCTATGAAGGGGGCGCCGGATTTCCCAGCATTATTTAAAAAAAGATCCGAAATGAAATATAAAAAAAACAAGTTTTCAAACTGAAAATAAGACGTAACATCAAAACTTAAAACGAACACAAAATATTACGTGTATGATTGGGTTCACCCCCTAGTCAGTACCTCGCTATTTAAGCCAAATAGTTTTTAGTACTTTCATAAGAGCTATTTATTTTAAATAACGGCCTTTGTGATTAAGGGGTCATTTTTAAAGAATTGGAACAAAATTCAAAATTTAGCTTAAAGAGCGAGGTATTGACTAGTTATTAGTGAGATATAAGGGGGCGAGCCCCCTAATATACGTATTAAAAATATATGAATATAGAAGTTCGTCACGTAAGTTAATTCGTAAGTTACGTATATTTATTACTAATAAAAACGTTCGTATATAAAATTAAACAAGTTTTGAGAAAGCCATTTAACCAAATAAAAGTAAAATTAATATGAAAATTTTGTTTTAATAATTCATGTACTGTGAGCCAAAATCAAAACCTGCATCAATTCAAAAACGTTCAAAAATTAAATAAAAAAACAGATTTTTTTAACTGAAAGTAAGGAACGACGTTAAAGCTTAAAACGAACAGAAATTATTCCGTATATGAAAGAGGCTGTCCCCCCTCAACGCCTCGCTCTTTACGGTAATGTTTGACTTTCTCACAACTCTTTTTTTTTTAAACAACAAAAAACTTTAGCGTAACGAGCGAGGCGTTGAGGAGGGGACAGCCCCTTTCATATACGGAATAAGTTCTGTTCGTTTTAAGTTTTAACGTCATTCCTTACTTTCAGTTAAAAAAACTTGTTTTTTTATTTAATGTCCAAAATAGACCAAAGATCATATAACAAAAACTCAGAGGTTTACACAATCCCCCCCCCCTCCAAAAAAACCTGGGGGTAAGTGTTGTTAGTTATACCCCCGGGGTATATAAGGTTTTTATGGAAGGGATGGTAGTATAATACTATAAACATCGAAGGGGGGCTCAAATGATTAGAAATTGGAAGCTCTAGTTCCCTTTTTGAGAGTCAAAAGTAATCTTATTGTAACTACACCCCCCCCCCAACCCACCATCGTTTCCCAAAATGCGTCCGATCGAATTTTTGAGCTTTTCATTTTGTCTAAAATAGACCAAAGATCATATAACAAAACTCAAAGGTTTACATCCCCCCCCAAAAAAAAAACCGGAGGCAAAAACGCTTGAGCCTAGAAGTGTAAAAGCTTTAAATCGGGCCCTAAGTAAAACAAAATATTGAACTAGTGAGCTTTCAGCAATTAATATCATTATAAATCGAATATTCAGTTTAATTTTATTAGTTTTTGCCAAGATTGTCAATTTGTTTTGGAATAAAAAATTATCTTGAAATAGGGAATTTTAAAAAACTTGGAACCTTGGCAAAAAAAAGAACAGAAATTAATAAAAAATAAATCTTTCCAAAAAAGAAGCTTTTAAAGAAAAGTAAAGGTCATATTAAACTCAAGATCAGAAGAAATAGAAGCCTACAATAACTCGAAACGACCAGAAATTACTATTAAAGAATAAATGAAACCCAAAAAGAACAGATAATTAAATAAACAATTGTAGCAAAGAAAAATAAATCATGCAGTAGGAACTAATGTAAATTAATAAATAAATCTCAAAACGAATAGAGCTTAAATTGAATATGCAAATCAAGCCTGAAGCAAACAAAAATATTTTGCTATTCAACTATAACTGAAACCCAAACGGACAGAAAATAAATAAACAATCATAGCAAACAAACTTACAGCATGTTCTAATATATAAGAATAAATAAATCTTAAAACGAGAGAAACTTAAATTGAATATGCAAATGAAGCTTGAAACGAACAAAAGTCACTGCAAACAAGAGTTTGGGCTTTGCCTCCTTCTCTCACTGTAAAATTCGAAAGCCTACTAGGTCATTGGCGTTTTACTGTAAACGAATTATATTACAAATATCTTCTTTTGTAATTATTACAACATTGAAAATAAACGGTAAAATAACGGTAAAATTAAATTTTGAACTAATAAGCTTTCAACAATCAATATCATTATATTTCAAATATTAAGTTTAATTTTATTAGTTTTTTCCAAGACTATTCAAAACAAATATAGCTTCACTACAAACAAGATCTGGATACTGCTTACAGCCATCTTCCCTTACTGTAAAAGTCTAAAGCCTACTGCGTCAATGACGGTTACTGAAAACGAATTATATTACAAATATTTTTTCTTCCAGTTATTACAGCACTAAAAATGAAAATAAAAATTACCGTGCAATAAAATCTTGAACTGATGATCCTTCAACAATTAATAGCATTATATCAAACGTTAAGTTCGATTTTACTCATACTTTTCAAGACTATTCAAGATACTTATAGTTTTCAGTAAAGCGCCAGTGACGCAGTAGGGTTTAGACTCTTACAGTGAGAGAAGGATTTTTGAGAGAAGGACAAAAAAGAGTTACTGGTCCAAGGGGGCATATGCAAAAGGAGTTTAGAAAATTTAAAATAAATCCGGTGAACAAATTTTTTTGGAGCAGGAAATGGTATCCAAATAGGCAGTAGGATGATTTTTGAGTATCTCTACTACTTCTGTAACATATTTTAAGGCATAGGAAATCGCGTAAAGACAAGTATATGTCTATTATAATCTTAGGAAGCAATAAATCTTTCTGTAATTTTGGTTTGAATCTGATTTTATTTTAATATTACTAGTACTACTAATAACTAACTGCAGCACCAAGCCGCCTGACACCAACAGAGCTGCAAACGTTCCTCCTCCATCCCAATATATTCAAAGCCTCTCTCTTTACACCCTCTCAGGAAGTTCTTATTTCCTTTAAATCTTTCTTTATGACATCCTCCAATCCCAGACGAGGAGGACCTGCTTTCCGTTTAGCCCTAGACGGTTGGCCGAAAAGGACTATCATCCGCAAACTGTCATCCTTCATCCACAGAACATACCCTAGCCATTTCAACCTTTTTTTCATTATCAAACAGTTTGTGGTAATGAACTGTAAGTAAGGAGCGACCCGGCGCAATAGTAACCGAAAATCTAAAGAACGGAATTTTGATACCAATAGATACATCAAAAGGATTGGATTTTTATGCTGATTTCAAATATATAAGTTTCATCAAGTTTAGTCCTACCCATCAAAAATTACACGCATGAGAAAATTTGCCTGATTTTCGATAAATGGGCAAAAAAAACCCTAAGAGTCATAGAACCTTAATGAAAATTACACCATCAGATTCAGCGTATCAGCGAACTCCACTGTAGAGGTTTCAGTCTTCTATCTATAAAAATGTGGAATTTTGTATTTTTTGCCTGAAGAAAGATCACGGATGCGTGTTTATTTGTTTTTTTTTTTTTTTTTATTTCTTTTCTCCAAGGGTGATCGTATCAACCCAGTGGTCCTAGAATATAACAGAAGGGCTCATTCGAACAGAAAATAAACGTTCTAGTGCCCTTTTTAAGTGACAAAAAAAGGGAGGGCAACTAGGCCCCCTCCCACGATCTTTTTTCCCAAAGTCACCCATCAAAATTTTGAGATAGCCATTTTGTTCAGCATGGTCAAAAAATATAATAACTATGTCTTTAAGGATGACTTAATCCCCCACAGTCCCCGGGGGAAGGGCTGCAAGTAATGAACTTTGCCCAATCTTTACATACAGTATTGGTTATTGGGAAGTATACAGACGTTTTCAGGGGGAGTTTTTGCTGGTAGTGGGGGGAGGTTGGTCGAGGGTTACATAGGAGGATCTTTCCATGGAGGAAGTTTTCATGGGGGAAGGGACATTGCTATGACGGGGGCACCAGATTTCCCAGCAATATTTAAAAAAAATGATCAGAAATTAAATAAAAAAAAAACAAGTTTTTCAACTAAAAGTAAGGAGCAACATCAAAAATTAAAACGAACAGACATTATTACGGATATAATTGGGTTCGCCCCCTAGTCAATACCTTGCTTTGCCAGGGGAAAGTCTTGTTTTCTGCCATTTTAGGCCGCCAAATTGCGACTTTGCCCCAAAGAGGAGAAATTTGCAATCAATTTAAAATTCATAGAAGCTAATTGATTTAAAAGTATCAATAAACTATATTTTAAACTTCCCAGTCGCAGAAGAAGTATTGCCACAGGGTGGAATTACAGTAGGAAATAATTAAAATATTTCTCGATGCAGCTACAATATTACATTCCCATATCTACCAAACCAGAGGTGGAAATGCAAGGTGGGCCATCATGAGCCCTACCAGGAAATTTCTTTGGGGTTGGCAAATGCTTCTATGAGCTTTGTTTTGAGCAATTTTAAATGGCAGTATTTCTCTTTTTCTATTTATATGAAATATTTCAGTGTATTTAAACATATTTATGTGATGAATTTATCGATCAGAGATTCCAATTATAGAGGTTGTGTCATTGGCATTTTACTGTAAACGAATTATATTACAAATATTTTCTTTTGTACTTATTACAACATTGAAAATAAACGGTAAAATCACGGTAAAATTAAATTTTGAACTAATGAGCTTTCAGCAATTAACATCATTTTATATCAAACATTCAGTTTAATTTTATTAGTTCTTTCCGAGACTCTTCAGGACAAATATAGCTTCACTACAAACAAGATTTGGATACTGCTTACTGCCCTCTTCCCTTACTGTAAAAGTCTAAAGCCTACTGCGTCATTAGTGCTTCACTAAAAACGAAATATATTAAAAATATTTTCTTTTCCAGTTATTACAGCATTGAAAATGAATATAAAATTACCGTGAAATAAAATCTTGAACTGATGATCTTTCAACAATTAATAGCATTATATCAAATGTTCAGTTCGATTTTACTCATACTTTTCAAGACTAATCAAGATACTTATAGTTTTCAGTAAAGCGCCAGTGACGCAGTAGGGTTTAGACTCTTACAGTGAGAGAAGGATTTTTTGAGAGAAGGACAAAAAAGAGTTACTGGCCCAAGTGGGCATATGCAAAAGGAGTTTAGAAAATTTAAAATACATCCGGTGAACAAATTTTTTTGAAGCAGGAAATGGTATCCAAATAGGCAGTAGGATGATTTTTGAGTATCTCTACTACTTCTGTAACATATTTTAAGGCATAGGAAATCGCGTAAAGACAAGTATATGTCTATTATAATCTTAGGAAGCAATAAATCTTTCTGTAATTTTGGTTTGAATCTGATTTTATTTTAATATTACTAGTACTACTAATAACTAACTGCAGCACCAAGCCGCCTGACACCAACAGAGCTGCAAACGTTCCTCCTCCATCCCAATATATTCAAAGCCTCTCTCTTTACACCCTCTCAGGAAGTTCTTATTTCCTTTAAATCTTTCTTTATGACATCCTCCAACCCCAAACGAGGACGACCTGCTTTCCGTTTAGCCCTAAACGGTTGGCCGAGAAGGACAATCTTCGGCAATCTGTCATCCTTCATCCACAGAACATACCCTAGCCATTTCAACCTTTCTTTCATTATCAAACAGTTAGTGGTAACGAATTGTAAGTAAGGAGCGACCCGGCGCAATAGTAACCGAAAATCTAAAAACGGATACTAATTTTGATACCAATAGATACATCAAAAGATCGGATTTTTATGCTGATTTCAAATATATAAGTTTCATCAAGTTTAGTCCTACCCATCAAAAATTACACGCATGAGAAAATTTACCTGATTTTAAATAAATGGGCAAAACAACCCCTAAAAGTCATAGAACCTTATTGAAAATCACTCCATCAGATTCAGCGTATCAGAGAACTCCACTGTAGAGGTTTCAGTCTTCTATCTATAAAAATGTGGAATTTTGTTTTTTTTTTGCCAGAAGAAAGATCACGGATGCATGTTTATTTGTTTTTTTGTTTTTTTTTTTGTTTTTTTATTTCTTTTCTCCAGGGTTGATCGTATCAATCCAGTGGTCCTAGAATATAATAGAAGGACTCATTCGAACGGAAATTAAAAGTTGTAGTGCCCTTTTTAAGTGACAAAAAAATGGAGGGCAACTAGGCCCCCTCCCACGATCTTTTTTCCCAAAGTCACCCGATCAAAATTTTGAGATAGCCTCTTTGTTCAGCATGGTCAAAAAATATAATAACTATGTCTTTAAGGATGACTTAATCCCCCACAGTCCTCGGGGGAAGGGCTGCAAGTAATGAACTTTGCCCAATGTTTACATATCGTATTAGTTATTTGAAAGCATAAAGACATTTTCAGGGGGAGTTTTTGCTGGTAGTGGGGGGAGGTTGGTCGAGGGTTACATAGGAGGATCTTTCCATGGACGAAGTTTTCATGAGGGAAGGGACATTGCTATGACGGGGGCACCAGATTTCCCAGCAATATTTAAAAAAAAATGATCAGAAATTAAATAAAAAAAAAACAAGTTTTTCAACTAAAAGTAAGGAGCAACATCAAAAATTAAAACGAACAGACATTATTACGGATATAATTGGGTTCGCCCCCTAGTCAGTTCCTTGCTCCTTACGATAAAGTTTTTTTTAGTACTTTCATAAGAGCTATTTTATTCTAATTAACGGCCTTTGTGATTAAGGGGTCATTTTAAAGAATTGGAACAAAATTAGAAAAATTTGAGTAAAGAGCGAGGTATTGAATAGGGGGCGAACCTTTTAATATACGTATTAAAAATAAATGAATATAGAAGTTCGTTACGGAAGTTAATTTGTAAGTTGCGTAGGCCTATATTTATTACTAATAAAAACGTTCGTAAATAAAATTTAAGAACTTTCGAGAAAGCCATTGAACCAAAAAAAGTAAAATTAAAATGCAAATTTCGTTTTAGTTATTCATGTACGGTGAGCCAAAATCAAAACCTGCATTAATTCAAAAACGTGCAGAAATAAAATAAAAAAAACAAGTTTTTTTAAACTGAAAGTAAGGAGCAACATTATAAGTTAAAACGAACAGAAATTATTCCGTACATGGAAGGGGCTGTGCCCCCCTCAACGCCTCGCTCTTTACGCTAAAGTTTAATTCTTTCTCACAACTCTATTTTTTAAAACAATAAAAAACTTTAGCGTAAAGAGTGAGGCGTTGAGGAGGGGACAGCCCTTTCACATACGGAATAATTTCTGTTCGTTTTAAGTTTTAAGGTTGCTCTTTACTTTCAGTTAAAAAAAACTTATTTTTTTTTATTTAATAGCCCGAAAAAGCGGGAGTGAACCACATTTTTCATACAGCCTAGTGTTTGTAATACTGTCAGCCGGGTACCTTGAACATTCCATAGGTAATTTATCTGGAAAACATCTTACATGATCTAGCAAATCTTCATCCGCTTTTCGGAGCGCCCATGCTTCAGAGCCATAATTGACCACTGTATAATTGGCCACTGGGTTCTAATATTCTAATCTTGGTTTGCAGACTTATCTTCCTATTCTTCCAAACCTTTTTTAATTGTGAAAAACACCCTGAGTGCTGGGTACCTTTAACATCTTTACTGCTCCCACCGTCTTTACTAATAATACTACCAAGGTAAGTGAAGCTGCCTACCTGATTCGTTACCCAACATTACCTTTTCATCTCGACTTCCTTCATGGAAATTCTCTTCCCCCTGGAAAAATTCCTCCATGGAAAGATCCTCCCACGTAACCCCCTGAAAACGCTGTATACTTCCCAATAACCAATAGCCTACTGTATTTAAACAATGGGCAAATTTCATAACTTGCAGCCCTTTCCACAGGGACTCTGGGGTATTAGATCGTCCTCAAGACATAGTAATTAGATTTTTTGACTATACTGAACAAAATGGCTGTATTAAAATTTTGATCCGGTGACTTTTGGAAAAAATAAGCATGGGAGGGGGCCTAGTTGCACTCCAATTTTTTGGGTTACTTAAAAAGGGCACTAGAACTTTTAATATGTGTTTGAATGAGCTTTCGTGACATTCTAGGATCACTGGGTCAATATGATCACCCCGAAAAAAAAAAATAAATAAACACGCATCCGTGATCTTTCTTCTGGCAAAAAAATACAAAGTTCCACATTTTTGCAGATAGGAGCTTGAAAACTCTACAGTAGAGTTATCTGATACGCTGAATCAGATGGTGTGACTTTCATTAAGATTCTATGACTTTTAGGGGCAGTTTCCTCATTTTTTAAAATAAGGCAAATTTTCTCGGGCTCGTAGACCAAACTTGATGAAACTTATATATTTAAAATCAGGATAGAAATACGATTCTTTTGATGTATCTACTGGTATCAAAATTTCACTTTTTAGAGTTTCGGCCACTATTAAGCGGGACACTCCTCAGTTACAGTTTGTTACCGCGAACTGTTTGATGAAATCGAAAGTGGTAAGTTAGCATCATTGGGGACTGAAATAAAATTTGGTTTTTCTAAGTTTTTTCGTTATAACGGTTCCATCAATTCTTGACTCAATTACATCCTAGTTTGGTCATCCAAAAATGTTTTTGGTTTCATTATTGTATTCTTATACCTTTTATACTAGTAGAGATGACCCTATTGATACAAACAGGGCTCCTTTTATGGGCATAGAATACTGACGGGGGTCCAAATAAGGGCATCGCCTTCCTAGGGAGAAAGATTGCGTAATCGGTCAATGACCTCTTTTTCCAAGGTCGATTTATTTGATGTTTCTATGTGTAATAACTCCGGAACGAAGGTTGCACATGCGCATTGAATTCTAACGGGAACAATGTTTTTGATCTAGGACTCGAGGGGGAAGTTAATTTCCGATAACTTTTTTGTTTAATAAATGTGTGTAAAAAAAAAAAACAACTACCTTTACTTTCGCTGTGTGCGTGCAATTAAAACAACAACAACATCGACCGTGGAACACCTGTGCTGTCGACCTCAATTCACCTATCGTGAATCAATAATTCCCCTTAGAAACAACAAATTAATTTCCCCTTTCTTGACAGATCAATCAATCAATGACATCATCTGTCAGACTTTAAAAATTTTCGCCTAGAAACATTTCTCCAGGAATAGATCCAAATCATTAATGTCTTTGCCTCGGGAACAACTCTTTTGGTCAAACTCCAAAGGATATTAATAACCAAAGGCCATGGAAACAATTAGGCAAGAAACATCTTAGCGATGAATTGTTTTAGCGCGCGAAAAGGTTTCTTATTAATTTGAAATGCGGTAGCGCAGAGATGCCAATAACAAAGGAACACGCTGAATTTGCGTTTAGGGATTATTTGGGCGAAACCGTTTTAGACAGGTTATGGAACTATTTCGGCGAAACAGATAGAGACATTTTAAAAGAAGATTTTTGAAGAGATTTTAGAAGAGAATTTGAGTGTGGTCGTTATAATACACAAGTTTCATTTTAACAGTTTTGTGAGGTCCTCTAACCCAAACCCAAAGGGTTCCAAACCTCCTAACCCAACCCCCCACGCAGCCCCCGGTCCACAAAGGCCCCCCAAGCTCCCAAAGGCCCTCCACTGGTCTCCAAATGTCCCCCAGGTCCCCAACTGCCCCCCTGGACACTCAAAGGCCCCCCAAGCTCCCAAAGGGCCACCGGCGCCCCAAAGGCCCACCCAGACCCCCAAATGCCATCCCCGGGCCCCCCAAAGGCCCATCGAGCTCCCAAAGGACCAACGGGGTCCCAAAGGCCCTCCACCGGTCCCCAAATGTCCCCCAGGCACCCAAAGGCCCTCCCTGTGCCCCAAAGGCCCATCGAGTTCCCAAAGGACCAACAGAGTCCCAAAGGCCCTCCCCCGGTCCTCAAAGGCCCCCCAAGCTCCCAAAGGGCCACCGGCGCCCCCAAAGGCCCACCCAGACCCCCAAAGGACTTCCCCGGGCCCCCCAAAGGCCCATCGAGCTCCCAAAGGACCAACGGGGTCCCAATGGCCCCCAGGCCCCCAACTGCCCCCGGACCCCCAAAGGCCCTCCCTGTGTCCCAAAGGCCCCCCAGGCCCCCAACTGCCCCCCCCCCCCCCGGACACTCAAAGCCCCCAAGCTTCCAAAGGGCCACCGGCGCCCCAAAGGCCCACCCAGACCCCCAAATGCCATCCTCGGGCCCCCCAAAGGCCCATCGAGCTCCCAAAGGACCAACGGGGTCCCAAAGGCCCTCCACCGGTCCCCAAATGTCCCCCAGGCACCCAAAGGCCCTCCCTGTGCCACAAAGGCCCTCCCTGTGCCCCAAAGGCCCTCCCCCGGCCCCCAAAGGTCCCCCGGACCAGAGAAGCGCCGCTGGGATGCGCCGTGGGCCAGGAAAGCGCCGCAGGATGTGCCGCAGGGATGCGCCGCGGGTCAGGAAAGCGCCGCAGGGGATGCGCCGCAGGGAGGCACCGCAGGAAAGTGCCACAGGATGCGCCGCAGGGATGCACCGCAAAAAAAAAAGTAAACTAAAAAGTAAAAATTTCGAAATATTATCCCCCAAACACCCTCCTCAGACCCCCAAAGGCCCTCCACTGGTCCTCAAAGGTCCCCCGGGCTCCCAAAGGACCAACTGGCCCCCAAGGGTCCCCCGGACCCCCACAGGTCCACCCCCCGGCCCCAAAGCTCCACAGGGCTCCCAAAGGCCCACCCCCCGGCCCCCAAGGTCCCCCGGGCCCCCAAAAGACCACTCAATCCTCAAGGGCCCCCCGGATCGCCAAACGCCCTCCCTGGGCCCCAAAGGTCCCCCCCCGGTCCCCATACATGCACACAAAAACTTACACACACACAAAAACTTACACACACACACAAAAACTTACACACACACACGAAAACTTACACACACACTCAAAAACTAACACACACACGCCAAAACTCACACACACACACACAAAAACTTACACACACACACACACAAAAAAAAACTTGCAAGAGTTGAAATATTTCAGTAGTGTTTGGTTGTGGTTTACCTTGTCACAGTTACATTTTCTTGATTTTTCAAAGTTCATTTTGAATTTCTTTCATTGAAATGCAAGAGTTGGAATATTTCAGTAGTGTTTGGTTGTGGTTTACCTTGTCACAGTTACATTTTCTTGATTTTTCAAAGTTCATTTGAATTTCTTTCGTTGAAATGCAAGAGCTGGAATATTTCAGTAGTGTTTGCTTGTGGTTTACCTTGTCACAGTTACATTTTCTTGATTTTTCAAAGTTCATTTTGAATTTCTTTCGTTGAAATGCAAGAGTTGGAATATTTCAGTAGTGTTTGGTTGTGGTTTACCTTGTCACAGTTACATTTTCTTGATTTTTCAAAGTTCATTTTGAATTTCTTTCTTTGAAATGCAAGAGTTGGAATATTTCAGTAGTGTTTGGTTGTGGTATACCTTGTCACAGTTACTTTTTCTTGATATTTCAATTTTCATTTTGAATTTATTTCGTTGTTATGCAAGAGTTGGAATATTTCAGTAGTGTTTGGTTGTGGTTTACCTTGTCAAAGTTACATTTTCTTGATTTTTCAATGTTCCTTTTGAATTTCTTTCGTTGAAATGCAAGAGTTGGAATATTTCAGTAGTGTTTGGTTGTGGATTACCTTGTCACAGTTACATTTTCTTGATTTTTCAAAGTTTATTTTGAATTTCATTCATTGAAATGCAAGAGTTGGAATATTTCAGTAGCGTTCGGTTGTGGTTTAACTTGTCACAGTTACATTTTCTTGATTTTTCAAAGTTCATTTTGAATTTCTTTTGTTGAAATGCAAGAGTCGGAATCTTTCAGTAGTGTTTGGTCGTGGTTTACCTTGTCAAAGTTACATTTTCTTGATTTTTCAAAGCTCATTTGAATTTCTTTCGTTGAAATGCAAGAGTTGGAATATTTCAGTAGTGTTTGCTTATGGTTTACCTTGTTACAGTTACATTCTCTTGATTTTTCAAAGTTCATTTGAATTTCTTTAGTTGTAATGCAATTGTTGGTATATGTCAGTAGTGTTTGGTTTTGGTTTACCTTGTCACAGTTACATTTTATTGATTTTTCAAAGTTCATTTCGAATTTCTTTCGTTGAAATGCAAGAGTTGGAATATTTCAGTGGTGTTTGGTTATGGTTTACCTTATCACAGTTACATTTTCTTGATTTTCAAATTCATTTTGAATTTCTCTCGTTGAAATGCAAGAGTTGGAATATTTCACTAGTGTTTGGTTCTGGTTTACCTTGCCACATTTACACACATGTATACACATGTACACACATGTGCTTATCATGAGCGCTCATGATAAGTTAACCTAACCTTTTCCGGTGAGTATGGTTAGGTTAGACTAGATTAAGTTAGGTTAGGTTAAGTTAGGTTAGGTTAGCCCATGTACGCTTGACTTAGGTCAGCTTAGGTTAGGTGAGAGACAGGCAAAAAGTTAGGTGTATGATTAGGTTAGGTTAGGTTAGATTAAGTTAGGTTAAGTTAGGTTAGGCTAGGTTAGCCTACGTACGCGCGCGTACGTAGGCTAACCTAGCCTAACCTAACGCTGACGCTTATCATGAGCACTCATGATAAGCACATGTGTGTACATGTGTATACATGTGTGTAAATGTGGCAAGGTAAACCAGAACCAAACACTAGTGAAATATTCCAACTCTTGCATTTCAACGAAAGAAATTCAAAATGAATTTGAAGATCAAGATAATGTAACTGTGATAAGTTATACCATAACCAAACACCACTGAAATATTCCAACTCTTGCATTTCAACGAAAGAAATTGAAAATGGACTTTTAAAAATCAAGAATATGTAACTGTGATAAGGACAACAATAACCAAGCACTCCAGAATTAGTCAAACTCATGCATTTCAACGAAAGAAATTCAAATGAACTTTGAAAAATCAAGAGAATGCAACTGTGACAAGGTAAACCATAACCAAACACTACTGAAATATTCCAACTCTTGCTTTTCAACGAAAGAAATTCAAAATGAGCTTTGAAAAATCAAGAAAATGTAACTGTGAAAAGGTAAACCATAAGCAAACACTACTGAAATATTCTAACTCTTGCATTTCAACGAAAGAAATTCAAAATGAGCTTTGAAAAATCTTGAAAATGTAACTGTGACAAGGTAAACGACAACCAAACACTACTGAAATAGTCCAACTCTTGCATTTCAATGAAAGAAATTCAAAATGAACTTTGAAAAATCAAGAAAATGTAACTGTGACAAGGTAAACCACGACCAAACACTACTGAAATATTCCAACTATTGCATTTCAACGAAGGAAATTCAAAATGAACTTTGAAAAATCAAGAAAATTTAACTGTGACAAGGTAAACCACAACCAAACACTTCTGAAATATTCCAACTCTTGTATTTCAATGAAAGAAATTCAAATGAACTTTAAAAAATCAAGAAAATGTAACTGTGACAAGGTAAATCACAAGCAAACACTACTGAAATAATCCAACTCTTGCTTTTCAACGAAAGAAATTCAAAATGAACTATGAAAAATCAAGAAAATGTAACTTTGACAAGAAAAACCACAACCAAACACTACTGAAATATTCCAACTCTTGCTTTTCAATGATATAAAATCAAATTAATTTTGAAAAATCAAGAAAATATAACTTTGACAAGTTAAACCACAATCGAACGCTACTGAAATATTCCAACTCTTGCATTTCAACGAAGGAAATTCAAATTAACTTTGAAAAATCAAGAAAATGTAATTGTGACACGGTAAACCACAACCAAACACTACTGAAATATTCCAACTCTTGCATTTCAACGAAAGAAATTCAAAATGAACTTTGAAAAATCAAGAAAATTTAACTGTGACAAGTTAAACCACAACCAAACACTGCTTAAATATTCCAACTCTTGCATTTCAACGAAGGAAATTCAAATGAACTTTGAAAAATCAAGAAAATGTAACTGTGACAATTTAAACCACAATCAAACACTACTGAAATATTCCAACTCTAGCTTTTCAACGAAAGAAATTCAAAAATGAACTTTGAAAAATCAAGAAAATGTAAATGTGACAAGGTAAACCACAACCAAACACTAGTGAAATATTCCAACTCTTGCATTTCAACGAAAGAAATTCAAAATGAACTTTGAAAAATCAAGAAAATTTAACTTTGACAAGGTAAACCACAACCAAACACTACTGAAAGATTCCAACTCTAGCATATCAAACAAATAAATTCAAAATGAACTTTGAAAAATCAAGAAAATTTAACTGTGACAAGGTAAACCACAACCTAACACTACTGAAATATTCCAACTCTTGCATTTCAATGAAAGAAATTCAAAATGAACTTTGAAAAATCAAGAAAATGTAACTGTGACAAGGTAAACCACTACCATACACTACTGAAATATTCCAGCTCTATCATTTCAACGAAAGAAATTCAAAATGAACTTTGAAAAATCAAGAAAATATAACTGTGACAAGGTAAACCATAACCAAACACTACTGAAATATTCCAACTCTTGCATTTCAACGAAAGCAATTCAAAATGAACTTTGAAAATCAAGAAAATGTAACTGTGACAAGGTAAACCACAACCAAACACTACTGAAATATTTCAACTCTTGCTTTTCAAAGAAAGAAATTCAAAATGAACTTTGAAAAATCAAGAAAATGTAACTGTGACAAGGTAAACCACAACCAAACACTACTGAAATAGTACAACTCTTGAACTTCAACGAAAGAAATTCAAAATGAACTTTGAAAAATCAAGAAAATGTAAATGTGAAAAGGTAAACCAAAACCAAACAAAACTGAAATTTTCAAACTCTTGCATTTCAAAGAAAGAAATTCTAAATGAAGTTTGAAAAATCAAGAAAATGTAACTGTGACAATGTAAACCATAAACAAACACTGCTGAAATAGTCAATCTATTTAATTTAAAATAAAGAATTTAAATATTCCATTTAAAAAAAGTTAGAAATTAAATTTTAAAATCTAAAAAAAAAGATACACAAAAAGAAATAATAAAAATATTTAATTTACTCTAAAGAACTTAAATATTAGCTTTGAAAAATCATGAAAATGTAACTGTGACAATGTAAACCATAACCAAACACTTCTGAAATATTCCAACTCTTGCATTTCAACGAAAGAAATTAAAAATGAACTTTGAAAAATCAAGAAAATGTGACTGTGACAAGGTAAACCACGACCAAACACTACTGAAATATTCCAACTCTTGCATTTCAACGAAAGAAATTCAAAATGAACTATGAAAAATCAAGAAAATTTAAATTTGACAATGTAAACCACAACCAAACACTTCTGAAATATTCCAACTCTTGCATTTCAATGAAAGAAATTCAAGTGAACTTTGAAAAATCAAGAAAATGTAACTGTGACAAGGTAAACCACAGCCAAACACTACTTAAATATTACAACTCTTTCTATAAAACTAAATAAATTAAAAATTATAAATTAATTTTCAATAAAATTTATCTGTTAAAATGTAAAAAAAAACCAAACACTAATGAAATATTCCAACTCTTTCATTTCAACAAAAGAAATTTAAAAAGAACTTTGAACTATCAAGAAAATTTAACTTTGACAAGGTAATCCACAACCTAACTCTACTGAAATATTCCAACTCTTGCATTTCAACAAAGGAAATTCAAAATGAACTTTGAAAAATCAAGAAAATGTAACTGTGAAAAGGTAAACCACGACCAAACACTACTGTAATATTCCAACTCTTGCATTTCAACGAAAGAAATTAAAATTGAACTTTGAAAATTAATTAAAATTTAAATTTTACAAGTTAATCCACACCCACAAACTGCTGAACTATTCCAACTCTTGCATTTCAACGAAAGAAATTCAAAATGAACTTTGAAAAATCAAGAAAATGTAACTGTGACAAGTTAAACCACAACCGAACTCTACTGAAATATTCCAACTCTTTCAGTTCAACGAATGAAAATCAAAATGAACTTTGAATAATCAAGAAAATGTAACTGTGACAAGGTAATCCACAACCAAACTCTACTGAAATATTCCAACTCTTGCATTTCAACGAAAGAAATTCAAAATGAACTTTGAAAAATCAAGAAAATGTAACTGTGACAAAATAAACCACAACAAAACACTACTGAAATATTCCAACTCGTGCATTTCAATGAAAGAAATACAAAATGAACATTTAAAAATCAAGAAAATGTAACTGTGACAAGTTAAACCACAACCAAACACTACTGAAATATTCCAATTCTTGCACTTCAACGAATGAAATTCAAAATGAACTTTGAAAAATCAGGAAAATGTAACTGTGACATGGTAAACCATAACCAAACACCACTGAAATATTCCAACTCTTGCATTTCAACGAAAGAAATTCAAAATGAACTTTGAAAAATCAAGAAAATGTAACTGTGACAAGGTAAAACATAACCAAACACTACTGAAATATTCCAACTTATGCATTTCAACGAAAGAAATTCAAAATGAACTTTGAAAAATCAAGAAAATGTAACTGTGACAAGGTAAACCATAACCAAACACTACTGAAATATTCCAATTCTTGCATTTCAAAGAAATAAATTCAAAATGGTCTTTGAATAATCCTGAAAATTTAACTGTGACAATGTAAACCAAAAACAAACACTACTGAAAAATTCCAAGTATTGCATTTCAACGAAAGAAATTCAATAAGAACTTTTAAAAATCAAGAAAATGTAACTGTGGCATGGTAAACCACAACCAAACAATTCTAAAATATTCCAACTCTTGCATTTCAATGAAAGAAATTCAAATGAACTTTGAAAAATCAATAAAATGTAACTGTGACAAGGTAAACCACAGCCAAACACTATTGAAATATTCCAACTCTTGCTTTTCAACGAAAGAAATTCAAAATGAACTTTGAAAAATCAAGAAAATGTAACTTTGACAAGGTAAACCACAACCAAACACTACTGAAATATTCCAACTCTTTCATTTCAACAAAAGAAATTCAAAATGAACTTTGAAAAATCAAGAAAATTTAACTGTGACAAGTTAAACCACAACCGAACGCTACTGAAATATTCCAACTCGTGCATTTCAACGAATGAAATTCAAAATGAACTTTGAAAAATCAAGAAAATGTAACTGTGACAAGGTAATCCACAACCAAACACTTCTGAAATATTCCAACTCTTGCATTTCAACGAAAGAAATTCAAAATGAACTTTGAAAAATCAAGAAAATATAACTGTGACAAGGTAAACCACAACCAAACACTACTTAAATATTCAAACACTAGAATTACAAATAACTAATATCTAAAAGAAAATTGAAAAATCAATAACATGGAAATGTGACACGGTAAAACAAAACCAAAAACTACTGAAATATTCAAACTCTTGAATTTCAAAGAAAGAAATTCAGAATGAACTTTGAAAAATCAAGACAATGTAACTGTGACATGGTAAACCACAACCAAACACTAATGAAAAATTCCAAATCTTACATTTCAACGAAAGAAATTCAAAATGAACTTTGAAAAATCAAGAAAATGTAACTGTGACAAGGTAAACCACAACCAAACACTACTAAAATATTCCAGCTCTTGCATTTCAACGAAAGAAATTCAAATGAACTTTGAAAAATCAAGAAAATGTAACTGTGACAAGGTAAACCACAACCAAACACTACTGAAATATTCCAACTCTTGCATTTCAAAGAAAGAAATTCAAAATGAACTTTGAAAAATCAAGAAAATCTAACTGTGACAAGGTAAACCACAACCAAACACTACTGAAATATTCCAACTCTTGCAAGTTTTTGTGTGTGTGTGTGTGTGTGTGTAAGTTTTTGTGTGTGTGTGTGTGAGTTTTGGCGTGTGTGTGTAAGTTTTCGTGTGTGTGTGTAAGTTTTCGTGTGTGTGTGTAAGTTTTTTTGTGTGTGTGTAAGATTTTGTGTGTGTGTAAGTTTTTGTGTGCATGTATGGGGACCGGGGGGGACCTTTGGGGCCCAGGGAGGGCGTTTGGCGATCCGGGGGCCCTTGAGGATTGAGTGGTCTTTTGGGGGCCCGGGGGACCTTTGGGGACCGGGGGAGGGCCTTTGGGAGCCCAGTGGACCTTTGGGGACCGGGGGAGGACCTTTGGGGGTCCGGGGACCCTTGGGGGCCGGTTGGCCCTTTGGGAGCCCGGGGAACCTTTGAGGACCAGTGGAGGGCCTTTGGGGGTCTGAGGAGGGCATTTGGGGGAAAATAGTTCTAAATTTTTACTTTTTAGTTTACTTTTTTTTGAGGAACATCCCTATGGTACATCCCTTTGGTGCTTTCCTTCAGTGCCTCCATGCTGCACATCCTACATGATGCGGTTCTGACTCATAGCATGCCCTTGCAGCGTATTCCGCGGTGCTTTCCTGGCCCACGGCGCCTCCCGGTGGCGCTTCTCTGGTCTGGGGGACCTTTGGGGGCCGGGGGAGGGTCTTTGGGGCACAGGGAGGGCCTTTGTGGCACAGGGAGGGCCTTTGGGTGCCTGGGGGACATTTGGGGACCGGTGGAGGGCCTTTGGGACCCCGTTGGTCCTTTGGGAGCTCGATGGGCCTTTGGGAGGCCCGGGGATGGCATTTGGGGGTCTGGGTGGGCCTTTGGGGTGCCGGTGACCCTTTGGGAGCTTGGGGGGCCTTTGAGTGTCCGGGGGGGCAGTTGGGGGCCTGGGGGGCCTTTGGGACACAGGGAGGGCCTTTGGTGGTCGGGGGGGGCAGTTGGGGGCCTGGGGGGCCTTTGGGACCCCGTTGGTCCTTTGGGAGCTCGATGGGCCTTTGGGGGGCCCGGGGATGGCCTTTGGGGGTCTGGGTAGGCCTTTGGGGGCGCCGGTGGCCCTTTGGAAGCTTGGGGGGCCTTTGAGGACCGGGACGAGGGCCTTTGGGACCCCGTTGGTCCTTTGGGAGCTCGATGGGCCTTTGGGGCACAGGGAGGGCCTTTTGGTGCCTGGGGGACATTTGGGGACCGGTGGAGGGCCTTTGGGACCCCGTTGGTCCTTTGGGAGCTTGATGGGCCTTTGGGGGGCCCGGGGATGGCATTTGGGGGTCTGGGTGGTTCTTTGGGGCGCCGGTGGCCCTTTGGGAGCTTGGGGGGCCTTTGAGTGTCCGGGGGGGCAGTTGGGGACCTAGGGGACATTTGGGGACCGGTGGAGGGCCTTTGGGAGCTTGGGGGGCATTTGAGGACCGGGGGCTTCCTTCGGGGATGGGGTAGGAGGATTGGAACCCTTTGGGGTTGTGTTAGAGGACCTCACAACACTGTTCAAATGAAACTTGTGTATTATAACGACCACACTCAAATTCTCTTCTAAAATCTCTTCAAAAATCTTCTTTTAAATTGTCTCTATCTGTTTCGCCGAAATAGTTCCATAACCTGTCTAAAACGGTTTCGCCCAAATAATCCCTAAACCCAAATTCAGCGTGTTCCTTTGTTATTGGCATCTCTGCGCTAAAGCATTTCAAATTAATAGGAAACCTTTTCGCGCGCTAAAACAATTCATCGCTAAGATGTTTCTTGCCTAATTGTTTCCATGGCCTTTGGTTATTAATATCCTTTGGAGTTTGACCAAAAGAGTTGTTCCCGAGGCAAAGACATTAATGATTTGGATCTATTCCTGGAGAAATGTTTCTAGGCGAAAGTTTTTAAAGTCTGACACATGATGTCATTGATTGATTGATCTGTCAAGAAAGGGGAAATTAATTTTTTGTTTCTAAGGGGAATTATTGATTCACGATAGGTGAATTGAGGTCGACAGCACAGGTGTTCCACGGTCGATGTTGTTGTTGTTGTAAGTGCACGCTCTCAACGAATGTCAAGGTCGTTGTTGTTGTTGTTGACACACTTTGATTACGCAATCAAGTTCTCGGAAATTCACTTCCCCCTCGAGTCCTAGATCAATAACATTGTTCCCGTTAGAATTCAATGCGCTTGTGCAACCTTCGTTCCGGAGTTATTACACATAGAAACATCAAATAAATCGACCTTGGAAAAAGAGGTCATTGACCGATTACGCAATCTTTCTCCCTAGGGAGGCTATGCCCTTATTAGGAGCCCTGTCAGTATTCTATGCCCATATAAGGAGCCCTGTTTGTATCAATAGGGTCATCTCTACTTATACTGTTTATCCCAACAGTATAGAAAGCTAAGTTGCGGCATCAGTCCGAAACATAGCAAAGAACGAACATTAGCCGATACAAACCGAAAGTTTAAAGATACGTTTTGAAAAAAAGTGTCAAGTAAGAAAAAATCAACATTTGCATCCTTTGCAGGAATGGTAGCTATCATTTGGATTAATCTTAATGGTAGAAGCTTCTTACGAACACCAACCTATGAGAATTTTGAAAATAAGCTTAAGCAAAAATGATCTCAGATCGTAATGAAAGCCACACCATTGTATATATTATAAATATTTTTTTTTTAGGGCGGAGGGAGAGGGATCGGGCCATGGAGGACCAGGGGTCAGCTCCTATAAGTTCTGGATAAAATATCGTTATTAATTTTTTTCAGGGTGGGGAGGGGGGTCGGGCTATGGTGGGCCAGGGTCAGCTCCCAAAAGCTTTGTTATAAGATATCGTTAATACTTTTTTTTAGGAGGGAGGTTAGCAACGGCACCGGCAAAAAATATTCCAGAGAGTGGAGGGGGGGGGCAGACGCCAGAATAGTAATGGCGGTTGGGGGACAGGGAATATATTTTAGGACATTCTTTTTAGGAATAAGTTTATTTTGAATACGTTTATAAAGAAATTCTCAAATAAAAAGAGCAACTAAATTTGCATGCAAAATGAAACAAAAAATAGATTTTAAACGACTGGCAAAGGGATAAATCTATTTAAACAACAATATATTTAATTATTATACACTTAATCTTAAAAGAATATCAGATTCAAACCAAAATTACAGACATATTTATGGATTCCAAAGATTATAACAGATGTAGACTTGTCTATGGAATTTCCTAAGCCTTAAAATAGCTTACAGAAGGAGTAGCGACACTCAAAAATCATCCCACCTGCGTAGATACCACATTTTGATTTTATAAAGGCCATGTAAAATGTACCTCTTTCACAATTCTCCCCCTCGAACTGAAATTAATTATATCTTCATACATTTAAAAAAAATTACAGAATAGCAAAAAAAAAAAAAAAAAAAAAAACTAAATTTAAACTTGGAGTCTACTTGTCAAGTTGACCCTCTTCTTTTGATTGTCCAATTCAACTGAATAAAATAAACAGGTTAAAAAAAATTAGCACAAGAGAATATTATCGAACAGTTTGTGATAACAAACTGTAAGTAAAAAGTAGCTGGGGCCAGTACTCCCCCAAACTAAAAACGGTATTTTTTATGACAATTGGTACACTAACAGGATTCGCTTTTTATCCTTATTCTGTATATACAAAATTCATTCAGTTTGTTGTTACCCACCAAATGCAACAAATCTGAGAAAATTTGCCTGATTTTCGAAAAAAGAGGGAAACACCCCCAAAAAAGTAAGCGATCTTAGTGAAAATCTCTTTATTAGGTACATCATTTCAGAGAATCCTACCGTAGAGGTTTGAAGTTACCATCTACAAAATGTGGAATTTCACCGTTTTTTTCCAGAAGAAAGATTGTCAATACATATTTTTTTTTCTTTTTTTTGTCAGAGATGATCGTATCAAACCAAAGGTCCTAGATAATTGGGCGAGAACTCATTTTAACGCAAATTTAAAGCTTCTTTGTAAGTGATCATACATATTATGCCAGGGGAAAGTCTTGTTTTCTTCCATTTTAGGCCACCAAATTGCGACTTTGCCCCAAAGAGGAGAAATTTGCAATCAATTTAAAATTCTGAGAAGCTAATTGATTTAAAAGTATCAATAAACTATATTGTAGACTTCCCAGTCGCAGAAGAAGTATTGCCAAAGGGTGGAATTACAGTAGGAAATAATTAAAATATTTGTCGATGCAGCTACAATATTACATTCCCATATCTACCAAACCAGAGGTGGAAATGCAAGGTGGGCCATCATGAGCCCTATCAGGAAATTTCTTTGGGGTTGGCAAATGCTTCTATGAGCTTTGTTTTGAGCAATTTTAAATGGCAATATTTTTCTTTTTCTATTTATATGAAATATTTCAGTGTATTTAAACATATTTATATAATGAATTTATCGATCAGAGATTCCTATTATAGAGGTTGGGAAGGCTTCAGCTATGTAGAAGATCAAAAATATTACAGAATTTCCATCCATGTGAACAATAATACCCCTCTTCATCCCAAAATTCTGCAGTAGAAAAATTAACAAGGACTTTTTGACAACAAAATGCGTCTCATCGCAAATTTTTTACGGATATTCAAATTTTGTCCAAAATTTAAAGCAGAAACTTTTTAGAATTTTTAAGCAGAAACACTTACAACCTAGGGCGGTACTAATCAATTTATAATTGTTAATATTCACATCTTAACATCATTTAATCCCGGGTTTACGGGGCCGGTACCCCATATTATATTTTGGTTAGGCATTAGATTTAATAAAACAGTTTTTTCAACTGAAAGCAAAGGACAGATTTCAAATCTATTTGAACAAATTATTCTTTATATAAAGAAGGCTGCCTCCTCCTTACCTCCTAACTCCTTACTCTGATGTTTGGTTTTTTGTTCAAATTATTTGAAAATATTCTTTAAAAACAATACTTTAAAAACATTAAACACAAGGGTCACTGAATTGTACAAACAAGATTTTTTCAAAGCAATAAAAACTTCTGTTTAATGAGCGAGATGTTGAGGAGGGGGCAATCCTCTTTATATACAGAGTAATTTTAATTCCATTTAAGTTTTAAACTTTCTCCTTGCTTTTGGTTGAAAAATCTTTTTAATTTGTTTAATTACATTTCATGAAACGGTATAGTTTTATAAACACGATACTTTTGCTGATGCAGAAAAAACGGTCAATATTTTAATGATATCAGTTTTGGTTTTGATGGGTAGCAAAGCTTGGAGACAAAAATTTCTGTTTTTCTGTTGTCTGTCTGTTTCTATTTGGCAATGAAAAAAAGTATGTCAAGCCAATTAAAAGTATATAAAAATGAAAAAGTATAGCAATTACAAAAATGCAAAAAACAATAACCTACTTTTGAAAAATAAGATATGAACTCTCAGTATTCAGCTCTATTAAGCAGCACTGATGGACGGAGAGGACAGACATTTTTGAACAATATCGATATTTTTGAACTTGGTTATCAAACACCAAAATATTTAATGCCTTAAGACTAAGTGGTAAAGCATTTTCAAAGTATTTTGTTCAAAGTAAAATATTAAAACTAGGATAAGTAAATCAAATAAATATTTTTAGTGCAGGGCGTTATTGAGAAAGGCTAAAAGTATTGAACGTTGTTGAGTAATATTAATATTTTAATTTCATTTTAAATACCAAGAACCAACATACTTGCCACCTTTATACTTCATAACTAAAAAAAATTAAAGATTTTTCAAAGTGAACAACTAGATCAATACAATCACTCCTGGTAAAAAAAAAATAAATAATAAAAAAAACAATTTTTTTTTTAATATTTATGATTATAGTGGCTTCAGATACCATCTCACCGGTACTCCTGCAATACTGTCAAAAGCTTATCGCTTATTATATCAAAATTGCACCGTTTTTAACTTGTTTCCCGTCTTTTTTTTATAGTTAGGAAGAACTTTCTTATGTACTAGTATCTTTGGATGCTTAACTTCAAACTCGAAACAAACACACATTTTGAACCACCATAAAAAGCTGATTCTTTGATTTAATGTTATCAATATTTATGTTCTTATGCTTTTGTTATTGATAAGAATTGAAATTTACTTACCATTCATTAATTTGATTTTTTTTTTTTTTTAGGGAAAAATTATATGGTAAACTGTAAAGGATCAATCAGTAACAAGTTGGAAATCATATTGTCCTTATTAAGGGTCAAAACCTATTGGCAGGCAGCCAATCATGGGGCAACACAGATTTTTTCTATGTGTTTCCCTATTTTACCCTATGCTTTGGTTTCCTCAGAGTTACTTTATAGTCCCAGATTTCCAAGGAGGCATGGCCCCTCCTGCCCCCCTGCCGGTGCCCATGAAGGTTAGACCATGGAGGACCAGGGGTGAGTCTCAGTAAGTTCTGGAATAAGATATCGTTAATAATTTTTTTTCAGGTGGGGAGTGGGGTGGGACCATGGTTGGCCAGGGGTCTGCTCCCATAAGTTTCGTGATGAAATGTCATTAATAGTTTTTTTTTGTGGGGGATGGAGGGCCAGGGGTTAGTGCTTCTAAGTTTTCGAATAAATCATCCCTCATAAGAGTTTTTTTTGGGGGGGGGGGATCAAGCCAAGGAGGGCCAGGGGTCAGTCCTTATAAGTTTCAAAATAAACAAACTATAATCAGTTTTTCTGGGGGGAGTCTGGCCATGCAGGGCCAGGAGTCAGCAACTAGAGGTTTGGGAATAAAAAATCACAATTTTTTTTTCTTGGCGGGGGGGGGGGGGAGGGTCGGGCCATGTAGGGCCAGGGATCAGCGCCCCTAAGTTTTAGGATAAAACATCATTAATAAGTGTTATTTTATTGGGGGGGGGGGGGTTGACCAAGGAGGCCAGGAGTCAGATCCCATAAGATTCGATATAAAATATTGTTAATAATTTTTGTTTTTGGGGGGGGGCGTTCGAAGGCCCCTTAGTTATGGGCTAAAATATCATTAGTAAGCTTATTTGGAGGGGGGAGCTTGAAGGGCCAGGCGTCATCTTCCGTAAGTTTTAAAATAAAATATCGACGAAAGGATTTTTTTTGGGGTGGGGTTCAGGCCTTGGAGAACCAAGGGTCAGTTCTCATAATTTTTGGAGTAAAATTTCGTTAACATTCTTTTTTTTTTTGGGGGGGGGGGGGAGGGGGAGTCAGGCCATGGAGAGCCAGGGACAGCACCCATAAATTTTGGTATAAGAATTCGCTAACAAGTATTTTTTGGAAGGAGGTCGGGCCATGGAGGTCCACAGGTCAGCTCCCTTAAGTTTTGGAGTAAAATATCTTTATTAAAATTTTTTGGGTTGAGGGGGGAGGGGTCGGCTTATATGATCTTTTAACTATTTCAAAAACCCTTCTGTAAAAACTTTTATGCCCCCTGGTTAAAACTTACAGCACCTGCCCCCAGAATCTGGGGGTTTTGTCGACCCCAGATTTTTTATTCTTTGATCTTTTAACTATTTTTGACAAAATAACTGTCTTAAATTTTTTATCGGAAACCTTTGGGAAAAAAGGGGGCTAGTTGCTCTACGAGTTGTGGGGCCACTCTGCTTTCTGCAACATGCCCTCCCCAGTTTCTACAACACGCCCTTCCTTTTTCCATAGTATTTCTACAACATGCCCTCTGACGTCACAGCAGCCATAGGAAAATAGTATTGGAATTTAAACGGAACCCTTTGACGTCATACGACAAACCCCTGTATATTCCTGTGACAATCCTCTGACGGTACGACACACCTGTTTCTAGCCGGCAAGATTCCAACCCCTGGCAAGAGTCCCGGGTGTTTCTTATATAGTTAATTGGAGTGTGGTCGGGATAATACACAAGTTCAATTAATAAAGAATTCTAAATGGACTACCTCGCACTTGTACAATGCGGTCAGCTTTTTCTAGCGGAGCCCAGTTACGTTTGGCAGGCAC